>NW_025855829.1:341529-487980 GCF_002878395.1 Capsicum annuum | reverse complement strand
TGATCCCTTTTCTCCTCATGGTGAATTATATCTATGGGGAAATTACTCTCTTGAAATAGGAAGTGGTGCATGCTTAGAGATTTCATCTATTTCTTTTTTGTGTGTTTCCTATGTTGAGCATCCTAATGGTGATGAACTTGGAACTCGTGAGTACTTGCATAAGGGCACCATAGTTGAAGTTGATTTGTGTGACACCTTTCTCTACTCTCTATTTGGCTTTGATGATATGTATGCTATTGTAGAGAGTATGTCTTTTAGATGGGGCGAAGCCTATGGAGAAAAAGAGTGTTGTCTAGATCCATGTCTAAGGCCACTCTTTCTATTTGACCCCGATGCCAAATATGGATACGACGATGCTGGCACACCCAACTTGTTGCTTGGTCTACATGACAAGCAAGGTATTATTCTTGAAAACCCTAGGGTAAATGTGTCATTGTCATCTTGGGATAATGCTTCTAAATGTGTATCCTTGCTTGACACACTTGTGCTTGAATTGAATGAATCCAAACTTGTGGATGCCAAGTTGATGTTTTACTTGAAAGAAGGAATCCATATGTGTTTAAATAACTTGGTTCCAACCTTATGTGCTAAAAATATTGAACCAATTGGTATTCTTATGGATTATAACACCTTGGATGATGCCTTTACACTTGATGCCTTCCTATACTACCTCTTTGCATATGATGATGTCCATGCTAGTCTTAGATTTGCTTTATGTAGGGTTAGGATATTTGTTTGTTGGTCCACTTGGAGTTACAATGCTATATGGCTTTTGTGTACCTTTGTAGTTGTCATACCTCTTGATGTTTGCCTTATTCGTGTCCTTTTTTATGCTTGTGGTAGGTGTTTCATGATCATAACGAAGGATAGTTGGTTATATTCCTAAAGTATACCTCCTTGGCATGTTTACCTAATTTGTGGTACTAATGCTAACCCTCCTATCACGAGGATTGTATGCTTGTTTTTCCCTCTTTTTTGTTTTGCAAGGTGCGATATGAGGACAAATTCCTTTCAAGATGGAGAGGATGATACAAGCATGAAGAGCATAAAAGAGTAAAAGGTATTGTCAAAGGTTCAAGTTTTGGAATTGGCAAGTGTTTGGAGCCTTTTTAAAGACTTGGCAAGTTGAAGGAGGAGAAGGGAACCATTACACTCAAGAGGCACCTTACTTGCAAGACAAGATGGACCTTGCACACTATAATTGGACACTCAAGGGGTTCCCATTGTTTGGGCTATTATGGTCCTTTAAGACTTTCTTTTTACACTTCAAAGGAGCACCCTTCATTAAGGGTATTTTAGTTTTTGTTTTGTAATAGTATAAATAGGCACCTTAGCTCTTATTTTTCTTAGTTTTGACATAATGAATTGAGTGAATTTTCAGATTGTAATATTAGTGTTAGCTTGTAATATTCTCCTTCTCCTTAAGAGAGAGAAACCAAATTAGGGTTCACACAATTGATGGATTTCACTTGTGTTGACAAATTGGCAAGAAAGGTGGGTTTTGAGGAGTGTGAATTCCCTTGGTCCACCTAAGAGAAAGGTTTAAGCTTTTATTGGTTAGGTGTGATTGATGGTTTGATACACCATCTTTTGTTAATCACTTTCTTCTTCATCCCCTTTCTTTTGTGTTGATTTTGCTTACTGATTTTTGCATCTTGTGTGTCCATTTCGTGAATTCCTAGTCATCTCTTGTATCAGCAACGCCCCGACCACATTTAAGAGATACATGATTTCTATTTTCTCTGATATGGTCAAAGACACCATTAAAGTTTTTATGGATGGATTTTCAGTTGTTGGTGATTCTTTTGAAGACTTCCTGAACACTTGGCAAATTCTCTCCAAAGGTGTGAAGAATGCAACTTAGTAGTTCATTTGGAAAAGTTCCATTTTATGGTCAAAGAAGGAATTTTGCTTGGGCACAAGATTTCAAAAAGAGGCATAGAGGTTGATCGAGCTAAGATCGAGGTGATTGAAAAATTACCTACCCAATTTCTGTGAAGGAAATTCAAAGTGTTCTAGGGCATGCAGGTTCTTATATGCAATTTATCAAAGACTTATCAAAGATTGCTAATCCTCTTTGCAAGCTTCTTGAGAAGGAGGTAAAATTTAATTTTGATGATGCATGTAAGAAGGCTTTTGAAAACCTAAAAGAGAAGTTAGTGTCTACTCCAATCATTGTGTCTCCTGATTGGTCCTCACTTTTTGAGATTGCGTGTGACGCTAGTAGATTGTCCTTAGGGGCTGTACTAGGCCAACAAAAATAAAAGATCCTTCATCCCATCTACTATGCTAGAAAGGCACTAAATCCTTCTCAAAATTACTATACCGTGATGGAGCAAGAGTTATTGGCAATGGTTTTTGCCTTTGAAAAGTTTTAATCTTACTTAATTGGGACAAAGGTGATTGTGCACACTAATCATAAATCATTGTGGTACCTAATGGCTAAAAAATATGTAAAGCCTAGGCTTATTCAGTGGTGATGTTGTTGCAAGAATTTGACTTTGAGGTGAAGCACAGAAAAGGCACAGAAAATCAAATTGTAGTTTACTTTACTAGATTGGAGAAGGAAGCTATGCAGGAGGTCGCAACTGGGTTGGAGATTGATGATAGTTTTTTAGAAGAACAGATATTGAAAGATTCCCAAGATCTAATTCCATGGTTTGCAGACTCTGCAAATTACTTAGCCAGTGATCTAGTCCTAGAAGATCTTTCATATCAGCAAAGGAAGAAGTTCATGCATGAGATAAGGAGATTTTTTTAGGATGAGCCTTAACTATTTAAAATTTGTGAAGATGGAATCATTCATAGGTGTATACCTAAAGCGAAGATAATTAGCATACTTGAGGCTTATCATTCATCACTAGTCGGTGGTCATCATGGAGGAGCCCAAACAACGCAAAAAATCTTGTAATTTGGCTACTATTGGCTAACCATATACAAAGATGCTCATGATTTTGCTTATGCTTATGATCAATGTCAGTGACAATATACTATTTCTAGAAGACATGAACTACCTATGACTCCTATTTTAGAATTTAAAGTGTTTTATGTATGGGTCATAGCTTTTGTAGGACCTTTTATGAGTTCGTTTGGCATGAAATACATACTTGTGACTATAGACTATGTTTTGAAGTGGGTGAAAGCAATTGCGCTACCTAACAATGAAGATCGTAGTGTCACTGCATTTATGAGAAAGAACATCCTTTCTCGATTCGGTATGGCACATGCTATTATTAGTAACGAAGGGACACATTTCTGTAATTACCTATCCAAAAGTCTGCTTGAAAAATATGGTGTGAACCATAGGGTGGAAACACCCTATCATCAACAGACTAGTGGACAGGTTGAAGTATTTAATAGAGAAATTAAGTCTATATTAGCAAAGATTATAAATGCCAATAGGGGTAATTGGTCAAGAAAGTTAGATGATACATTGTTCCTTACCGCACAGCTTACAAAGCCCCCATAGGTGCTTCACCTTATCATCTTATGTATGGCAAAACTTGCCAGTTACCAATAAGTTGAAAATGGTGAATCTAGAGTGGAAGGATACAATAAAGTCAAGGCTGAATAGCATCAATGAGTTCGATGAAATCCATCTTCGGGCATATGAAAGTTTAGCACTTTACAAAGAAAAGAAGAAGTTGCATTACGACCGAAAGATTGAGAAGAGGGTATTTAATAAAGGTGACCACTAAATAAATCCAAAGCTTTATTTGTTTCCAGGTAAGCTAAAGTAGAGGTGGAATGGTCCATTCACAGTTATAAGAGTTTATTCTAATGGTGATTTAGAACTAAAGAGGGATGGTGATCACATATTCAAGGTAAACGGACAAAGAGTGAAGAACTATATTGGAAATATAGAAGACGTGAATGAAGTAACTAATATTGACCTTGATAAAGGCTGAGTAATTAAGGAAATTGCGTTGTACCAAAAGTGTTAAATCAAGTTCTGCATGGGAGGAAACCCATAGGGCTAGTTGGTTAAATCTGAGTATCCAACTTAGCCATGTCGTGCCGCGACGTTAAATGAAGTGTTGCTTAGGAGGCAACCTATGTTTTTGCACTTATATTATTTATAAGGTAACATGTTTGTTTAATGTGTAGGACTAAGAAATATAGACAAAACCAAGAGAAGATGAAAAGTAGTTATACAAACTCTTTACGAGTCATATCTATACAGTACGACTCATAAGTAGGAGTCGTATTAACCTGGGAACAAAATTAGAATCAGGCAAAAGTTTTTGGAATGGATACGATTCTTAGAACGAGTTGTACCCTTAAGGTTCAATTCGTTATCTTGAGTCGTACCCACTCCAGAAACCCAGGTAAGTTCCAGGTCTATACGAGTCAAAGAAATGACCCGTAAGCCTAGATACGAGTCGTATACCCAAATCATACCCATGTTTACTAGGTCAAATCCCAGGTTGACCCAACCCAACTCTTCAATTAAAAGGAAAAAGTACATGATCGGGCACCCAATTGAAACTACTCGTACCCACTTTATTCTTTACCTTAATTTCAACCATTTATTTGAAAAATCAACTTTTATTCAACTAATTAAACTACCAAAAACTCCAAATCTTTAAATTTGTGTGATTCAAACTTGAATTTGGGAAGAAATAGACATTGAAATTGAGTACTCAACTTCTTCAAGCATCAAGTAAGTTTCTAAATTCATTTTCTCTACTTTGCAAGTTGAAATAAAGTAGTATTCGTCATTATGAACTTGAGTTAGAGTTAGATTTATATAATTATTGAATTGTTGGTACCTTGGCTTAGGTATTTTTGTTGGAAATTGAAGATTGGTGTAGAACTAGAGTTTGGTAAATTAATTTTCTATGTTTGTGTAGACTAAGATGATGGATATAGTTGAAATTTATAATGGGTATTTTAGGAAATTGCTACGGAGTCAAACTTTAAAGTTGGAGTTTAATGTTGCAGTGGACACAAGACCTCTTACGACTCATACCCATCGATACAAGAGTCATAATGGGAATCATACCTACTGAAAATATAGAAGTTCAACAAATTTTTGAATGGATATGACTCAACCTTACGAGTCGTATGCAGACCATATGACTCATACATACTTTGTCGTACCTACCTGGGATGATTTAGGTTAGAATAAATACTTCTGATTAACTTACGACTGTTGGTAATAAGTTGTACCCTTTCGGTACAACTGGTTAGGAGGATTCGTAAGCTGACTAATAAACAAAGGTCATGCACTGAATGAAATATAACTCAACTATACGAGTCGTACTCCATTGGTATGACTCGGACCCACCACTCTTACCCAAATCTGAACAAGCACATTAAACTTAGTTTAAAATTTTTCTTTTCTTTTCTTTACATAGTTACTAATAATGGTGTATTTTTATGAACCATTCCTCTAAAGAACGCTTCCTCATCCAAGCAACTTTCGAAGAAGGACTCTAAGCAAGCACTAGGGGCTAGTGTAGAATTTAGTGATTTCGAGTATGAGACTTTATCTGAAAGCAGCAGGGAATTTTATGATGGAACCTCTAAATAGATTGTTGCGCAGAAAGGGAAGGCAACTGCAAAGGCTAAGGGGAAGAAGGTAGTTCCCCAAGACTCAGAATCACCCACAAAGGGCCCACAGAGAAAGAATCCTACTACATCTCCTCCTCATACACCTCAACTACCTTCTGACAATAATAATGGCGATGACGATGATAAGGCTTAATCTTTTTTGGAAGAGGTAAATTTTGAGCATGCTGAAGATGTAGAGGATGTGAATGAGGTATCTCCAATAGCCTGACAGGACCTCCACTTTCTCTTATCACTACCTCGGTGCCCATCGTTGGGGGTACCCCAAAATATAGGATACATTCAACAGTGGGTTATTCAGGCTTTTGGGTGTCAAGATAAAGAGAGTACTATGTCCGGTGAGAAGAATAACTACCACAAGGATTTCAAAGTTACCTGAGTTTGAAGAGCACTTTCGACAGTATTAGTTTGAATGGATAATGAAAGCATTTGCAAAATATAGTAAAGTCCTTATTCGTGAGTTCTATGTAGCATACAAAGATGAGCTGCAGAGGTAATACCCAGAGGGCCAGTTATGGAAGGGAGGCGAGCCTATTACCTCCCTTATGATTCGTAGAGTTTGGGTGATATTTCTCCCTGAACCATTGCAAAATTCTTATGTGGGTCAGAGTATCAGGCCCTGACGAACACAGCAGAGATGGAATATAGGATGGAAGATATAAGAAAGATTACAAAGAGAACGTTGGGTTTTGAAGATAAAATGGTCATTTTAGGAGAATTACAGAGTGTATTACTTCAAATAGCGTGAATATTGTCTGGGTTGTAGGCCCCGAGGTTGTCTCACAGCAAATAAAGAAGAGTACCCTTAACTTTAAGAGTAAGGCTTAATGAATACTAGACCAACATTGCTGTGTCTTATGATAGGTGATAATATTCTGTGCCCGGTTCGGGCTTCTATGATATTCGGCTTCATAGATGGTTACGAGTTCAATTTTGGTGAGTTCTTATCTAGAGAGTTCAGGGATAGGGTAGTCGAGGGTTAAAAGACATTGCTAGCCTACCCCTATATAATTACACAGATTTGTCTGGATGTGGAAGAGTTGGAACTACCTGGGATAGACGAGATGATTGAGGCCAGGAGGACATTTAACATTGGCCTGATTAGAGATGCAGCCAACCCTTTAGCTTGACCGATAAGACAGGCTACAAATATTATGGTGGGATTGTTGCCTCAGGATAATTAGACTGACATCCCTACTATAGTTGCGACTACGGAGGCAGAGTCACAGACTAAGGGCACACCTATAGATACAACGGGTACTTTTAGTGTCCCCCCACTAGTCCAGTCTGTACTACCTAGGCCATGGGGTATGCCTCTAGGTATTATCTTGATCTTCCAAGCTTCATGGACCGAGGTTGTGACCAAGTTAGCTCACTTTATGTGAAGGTACATGAAAGGAAGAGTGAAAAACTAGTTTGACAGGAAGTTTGAGGAGCAGGATAGGCGAGTCCAAAGGCGCCTAGATGCTTTTGAGTCAAGGATCACTCGACAGTTGAGCAGAGGAAAGACGCCCGATATTGCTGAGATCAGATCCAAGGTTGTGGAAATTAAGAAAATGGTCTCAGAGATTTATGAAAGATCGGTGGTTGCTGAACCCATTGTAGAGATAATGATTCCTACTGTCCATATGCCTAATATCTAGTCATACCTGCCTTATGCATCCATAGTGGAGACTAGAGAGAAAAGACATGAGACAAAGATAAAGAGAAAGGAAATCAAAGAAGCCAAGAAGAGGGTCCGTGCTGAGAGTATTCAGGATGAGCGGGACCGCGAGACAAGGGTAAAAGAAATAGACATAGGAGTTGGTGGATCAAGAGCTGCTGTTGTTGATACTACAGGGATTGATGTTGTGCCTCTGTGTACTATTGATTCAATCCTGATTGATGGGACATAACTGATGAGAGTGGGACCCAATATAACACCCCATATTTTGCATATTCTAGTTGTATTCATATGGAACTTTGTATAGCCTTGAGTATAGGTAAAGGAAAAGTTTGTTATGTGAGTATTAAAGGCATAG
This sequence comes from Capsicum annuum, assembly GCF_002878395.1. Classification (NCBI taxonomy): domain Eukaryota; kingdom Viridiplantae; phylum Streptophyta; class Magnoliopsida; order Solanales; family Solanaceae; genus Capsicum; species Capsicum annuum. The sequence continues at coordinate 480,385 of NW_025855829.1, read as the reverse complement.
ATGGAATTCTAAATGCTTCCCATATGTATATAGTGACTCGACTAATAAACTAAGGGCTTACTGCTCGGCTACTATTTTTGTAAAACTAAGTAGCCCAAATGTGTCGGTTAGTTACTAATACTAGTTTTGCTATATACTTTATTGTATATAAGCAATCCTAAAGTCAAGAAGTTAATTGGTTAACATTGGAGTTGTACAACCAAGTATTTAAGGCTACTCTATGTCATATTCTTTGGCATGAAATCCAACATTTATGGTACGAAGTAAGCTTTTAAAGACCTCCCATAGTAGATGATACATTATGGCAGCATATGATATCCTATGTAGCTAATCACCTTGTTCCCACTCTCTACTGTGTTAAAATACCTCACTATATGCTTATTATCAAGTTTTTTTTTATACATTCACTAGCAAGTCTCAAGAGTTCTCCTTTAAGTCAAATAAGACCCATATGTTATTTTTAGCTCCTAAACATTTTATTCGTGTACAATCTGCCCCATACATATTTGACATTGCATTAAGTGTTTATTCATATGTCTCTTATTGGGAGATTATTATTCCAAGGTACCATAATGTTATGACCACTAAGGTAACAATCTCAAAGACAAAATAAACTAAGTAACATAAATCTGTAAAACGGGTGGCATCTTTGGGGCATGAGCCTAACATGGGACGATCTCAATACCCTTATATGTGGGTGGTAGCTGAGGGGAAAAATCCTAGCATGGGCCAAGCCCAATGTTCATATATGGGTGGAAACTCAGGGACATAAGCCTAGCATGGTCCGATCCTAATTTTTCTATTAACCACTGATCAACTGGTCATTTGCATTATATGGCTTATAAAGACTATGAAGTAAGAAGGGTAAAAATGAAGCAAAGAATGTAATGTACCCAATACCACAAGTATATATAAAGGTGGTTTACTATCACTATTTATGCACTTATACCTAATTTCTATTAAGTTTTTGTATCATATGTAGTACCTTCATCCTTATATATTAAGAACATATTTTCGTACTGATGTCCCTCATGGGGGACCTGTATTTTATGCTACGGGCATAGGTACTTTAGCTCATACACCTCCCGACTAGGAGAAGGGATATCCAATGACTATCAGTGAGCTCCAGTTTGATTTGGGGCTTCCCGAGTTTGTTTTATATATTTTTGTACTATATAGTAGTTAAGAGTAAGACGAGGGTTTTCCTAGACCTTAACTAAGTGTCTATGTATCTTTTAGGGGCTTTGTAGACCAATGTAAAGTTAAGCATAATAGTGTCTTATATTTTAGATGTTATGTCCCCAATGGCCAAGTCTGGTATATATAGTTTGGGTTTATCATTTATTTATCTTTAATGTATTATATCCATGTATGGAAAAACCTTTGGTTATTATAGTTACATGCATGAGAAGTACAAGGTTATGGATTGGTTCCCTTGGGCCTTCACGGCTATGGGTACCTGTCCGCCCCAAAGGATTTGAGGCGTGACAAAAATGGTATCAGAGCAGGTTATCCTAGGGAGTCTACGAAGCCGTGTCTAGGTAGAGTTTTGCTTATGGGTGTGTTGTGTACCACATCTATAAACAAGATTCTATGGTATATTTAAGGGTTGTCTTTTTATCTTCACATCTTAGATCGTGTAATAGAGACCAAGTCATAGGTGAAGTTATATTTAACCATTAAATCTGCTTTTTTTCTTATTATAAAGATACCGGTTACAAGAAGGAGTAAGAATATAGGTAAGCGAGTTGACGTGGCTGCTGGATAAGGGACCCATAAGTCACTACCTAGACAGGCTAATCAAATTGAGGCTTAAGCTAAGTTTATATCACAAACCTTTTCTACTCCTCCATCTCTAGAATAGATAAGAAGGGGAAGAAGAACATCCTTAGAACCACCTATTAATGCTTCTGACCAAGATCTAAGAAATGTAGTGCAATTTTTGGACCGTATAGTTGCTACACAAGCTATTCCAACCATAGGTTCTAGTGTGCAGATAGGACAGCTAGCCTACGGACACATGATTTTCTCAAATTGGATCCTCCCACATTCACCAGATCAGATCCTAATGAAGATCCATAAGACTTTGTTGATCAAATCCAAAAGGCTCTAGATATTATGAATGTATAAGGTAAAGAGACAGTTGAGCTAGCAGCATATAGATTCAAAGGGGAGGCTATATTTTAGTATGAAGACCGAAAATGATCTAGGGGTATCGATGCACCTTCAGCTACTTGGAAAGAGTTTAAATAGACATTTCTAGATCATTGCCTTCCATTTGAGATTCGAGAGGCCCGTGCAGATCAATTCCTTAATCTTCACCAAGGGAATATGAGCATGAAGGAGTACAACCTCCGGTTTAACTCTTTGGCTAGGTATTCTCCTAATGTAGTAGTTACTATGAATGATAGAGTTCATTGATATATGGATAGATTGGATCTATATCTGGATAGAAATTTTACTATTGATGCTTTGAACAAAGACATAAATAGAGCAAGGATACAAGCTTTTGTACAAAAAATGGAGGATCAAAGGCAAAGAAAAAGAACACAAGAATCGAAAAGAGGGTATTCCAAGAGGGATAGATCTATGAGGCAGTTTGTGACATCAAAAGGAGAGTTTAGACCTCGATTTTCTACTAGACCACTATGACCATCATTTTCTTACTCTGCAGCTAGTGCTCCACCATAGTTTCAAGGTGCAAAGGCAATCAATTTAGGCAGAGAAGTGAGAGTCAGAGTTCACAAACTATGAGGTATCAAGATCAAGGGAGTATGAACTAATTAAGACCTCTTCAGTAGCCATGTAAGTAATGTGGAAAGGTTCATTTAGGTTCATATCGGTTTGGGACAAATGGTTCCTTTTGGTGTGGTACGTCAGGGTATATGATAAGAGAATGCCCACAAAGGGCATGGCAAGACCTACTGGATCAACCATTGCATCATCATCATTGGTGCCTTCTTTAGGAAGAGGTGTATAGACTATAGGTCATGGTAAGGGTGCTAAAGGAGCAACTATCTCTAGTGGAGTTCAGAATCATACATATGCTTTAGCGGATAAACAAAATTTAGAGGTTTCTCCGAATGTGGTTACAGGTACATTGCCCATCTTTTCACATAATGTATATGTATTAATTGATCTAGGTTCTACATTATCATATGTCACTCCATTGTTTGCTGGAAAGTTCAAAAGAACGCTGGAATTACTAGTTAAGCCATTTCAAGTGTCTACGTTGGTTGGTGAATCTATTATAGCTAAGAGAGTGTACCAAAATTGAATAATAACTATTTGTGGTCATTATACACTGGATAAGCTAGTTGAGTTAGAAATGGTAGATTTTTATGCTTTAATTGGTATGGATTGGTTGGCTTTTTATCATGCCATGGTAAATTATCAAACTAAGAAGGTGTATTTCCATTTTCCAAGGGAGGCTGTCTTTGAATAGAGAGGTAACATTGGTGTGCTAAGAGGTAAATTTATTTCTTATTTCAAGGTAAAAAGGATGGTTTCCAAGGGTTACATATACCATCTATTTAGAGTGAAGGATACAGATGTGGAGCCACCAACTCTTCAAACTATTCCAGTGGTGAATGAATTTCCCGATGTATTTCCTGAAGATCTTCCAGGTTTGCCTCCAGAATGAGAAGTAGAGTTTGGTATTGATGTGATTCTTTGTACTCAACCAATCTTAATTCCTCCATATAGAATGGCCCCAACAGAATTATGGGAGTTGAAAGAGAAATTAAAAGACTTTCTAGAAAAAAGGATTCATAAGGCCCAGTATGTCCCCTTGGGGTACACCAGTAATATTTGTGCATAAGAAAGATGGCTCATTGAGAATGTGTATTGACTACTGACAACTAAATAAGGTGACTATTTAGAACAAATATCCCCTTCCGAGAATTGATGACTTATTTGATCAGTTACCAGGTGCCAAGTATTTATCAAAATTGGTTTTAGGTCAGGTTACCACCAAGTGAGGGTCAAAGAGAAGGATATACCTAAGATAGCTTATCAAACATGGTACAATCATTACAAGTTTCTAGTCATGTCCTTTGGATTAACTAATGCACCAACAGCTTTTATGGATTTGATGAATAGGGTGTTCAAGCCATTCTTAAATGTGTTCGTGATAGATTTTATAGATGATATCCTAGTTTATTCAAGATCAAAAGAGGATCATTCCAGTCATTTACGACAGGTATTACAGATTCTTCGTGATCTTAAGTTATATGCAAAGTTCTCTAAATATGAGCATTCTTGGGTCATATTGTATCTAATATAAGAATAAAGGCTGATACTCAAAATATAGAAGTTGTAAAGAACTAGACAAGACCTATAATGCCTACGGAGGTTTCTAGTTTCCTTGGGTTGGTAGGTTATTATAGGAGGTTTTTTGAAATGTTTTCTTCAATTTCGGTACCTTTAACAAAGCTAACATAAAAGCATCCAAGTTCTAATGGAATAATACATGTGAAAGGAGATTCCAAGATCTGAAGAATAAGTTGACTTCTACACCTGTATTGGTACTTCCAGAAGGCACAGAAGGGTATGTCGTGTATTGTGATGCTTCAACAATTGGCTTAGGATGTGTGTTGATGCAGCATGGTAAAGTAATAAAATATGCCTTAAGATAATTGCTCTACCACAGTTTCAAGGTGCAAAGGCAATTAATTTAGGCAGAGAAGCGAGAGTCAGAGTTCACAAACTGTAGGGTATCAAGAGCAAGGGAATATGAACCAATTAAGACCTCCTTAACAGTCGTGTAAGTAATATGGAAAGCTTCATTTAGGTTCATGTTGGTTTGGGATAAATACTCCCTTTTGGTGTGGTAGATAGGGCATATGATAAGAGAATGCCCACTAAAGGGCATGGCATGAACTACTAGATCAATCATTGCGTCATCATCATCGGTGCCTTTTTTAGGAAGGGGTGTATAGACTATAGGTTGTGGTAGAGGTGCTAAAGGAGCATCTATCTCTAGTGGAGTTCAGAATCGTACATATGCTCTAGTGGATCAACAAAATTTAGAGGTTTCTCCAGATATAGTTACAGATACATTGTCCATCTTTTCACATAATGTATATACATTAATTGATCTAGGTTCTACATTATCATATGTCACTCCATTGTTTATTGGAAAGTTTGAAAAAATACCAAAATTACTAGTTAAGCTATTTCAAGTGTCTACGTCTGTTGGTGAATCTGTTATAGCTAAGAGAGTGTACTGAAATTGAATAATAACTATTTGTGGTCATAATACACTGGCGATATGGTTGAGTTAGAAATGGTAGATTTTTATGCTTTAATTGGTATGGATTGGTTGGCTTTTTACCATGCCATGGTAAATTATCGAACTAAGAAGGTGTATTTCCATTTTCCAAGAAAGGAAGTCCTTGAATAAAAGGGTAACATTGGTGCTCTAAGAGGTAAATATATTTCTTATTTCAAAGCAAAAAGGATGATTTCCAAGGGTTACATATACCATCTATTTAGAGTGAAGGATACAGATGTGGAGCCACCAACTCTTCAAACTATTCCAGTGGTAAATGAATTTCCCGATGTATTTCTAGAAATTCTTCTAGGTTTGCCTCTAGAATGAGAAGTTTGGTATTGATGTGATTCCTGGTACTCAACCGATCTTAATTTCTCTGTATAGAATGGCCCCGACAGAATTATGGGAGTTGAAAGAGAAATTAAAAGACTTTCTAAAAAAAGGATTCATAAGGACCAGTATGTCCCCTTGGGGTACACCAGTGTTATTTGTGCGTAAGAAATATAGCTCATTGAGAATGTGTATTGACTACCGACAACTGAATAAGGTGACTATTTAGAAGAAATATCCCCTTTCGAGAACTGATGACTTATTTGATCAGTTACCAGGTGCCAAGTATTTCTCAAAGATTGATTTTAGGTCAGGTTACCAACAAGTGAGGGTCAAATAGAAGGATATACCCAAGACAGTTTATCAAACACAGTACAGTCATTACGAGTTTCTAGTCATGTCCTTTGGATTAACTAATGTACCTTCAACTTTTATGGATTTGATGAATAGGGTGTTCAAGCCATTCTTAGATGTGTTCGTGATAGTTTTAATTGATGATATCCTAGTTTATTCAAGATCAAAAGAGGATCATGCCAGTTATTTATGATAGGTATTATAGATTCTTTGTGATCTTAAGTTATATGCAAAGTTCTCTAAATGTGAGTTTTGGTTAAAATCTATGGCATTCTTGGGTCATATTGTATCTAATATAGGAATAAAGGTTGATACTCAAAAGATAGGAGCTATGAAGAACTTGCCAAGACCTATAATGCCTATGGAGGTTTGTAGTTTCCTTGAGTTGGTAGGTTATTATAGGAGGTTTGTTGAAATGTTTTCTTCAATTTTGGCACCTTTAACAAAGCAACACACAAAGCATCCAAGTTCCAACAGAATGACGCATGTGAAAGGAGTTTCCAAGATCTGAAGAATAAGTTGACTTCAACACCCGTATTGGTACTTCCAGAAGGCACAGAAGGGTGTACCGTGTATTTTGATGCTTTAATAATTAGCTTAGGACGTGTGTTGATGCAACATGGAAAAGTAATAGAATATGTCTCAAGACAATTGCATCCACATGAGAAAAATTATCCTACACATGATCTGTAGCTAGCAGCGGTTATATTTGCTTTAAAGATATGGTACAACTACTTGTATGGGATTCATGTTGAATTATATACTGACCATAAGAGTTTGCAATATATCTTTAGCCAAAAGGACCTAAATTTGAGGCAACGAAGGTGGCTTGAACTATTAAAAGACTATATTATTAATATCTTGTATCATCCGAGGAAAGAAAATGTGGTAGCAGATATGTTAAGTCATAAGGCTATGGCGCCATCTATAGAAAGATAAGGGATGACTAAAGATCTGTACCAACTAGCTAATTTGGGGGGTTCGCCTTCTTGAAACTCTAGATGAAGGGCTTATTGTGCATAATGCAGTAGAATCGAAGTTAAGAAGAAGCAATATGTAGATCCCATACTATTACAGCTTAAGGAGAATGTACAATATGGTATGATAAAGGCATTTGAGCTTACGCAAGAGGGAGTAATTCAGTACCAAAATAGATTATGTGTGCCGAATGTAGATGGGCTAAGAAAGAGGATTATGATAGAGGCACATCATTCAAGGTATTCCATCCATATCAACTAAAACATATCATGATTTAAAAGGAATATATTGGTAGGGTGACATAAAGAAGAACATTGCAAAATTTGTAGCCGAATGTCCAAATTGTCAAAGAGTTAAAGTAGAGCACCAAAAGCCTGGGGTTATTTACAATGTATAGATCTTCCAATATGGAAGTGGGACATGATCACATGGATTTTGTCACTGGTTTTCCTCATACATCTCATAAGTTTGATTCCCTATGGGTAATAGTTGATAGGCATACCAAATCAGCATACTTCTTTTCGGTTAAGATCACTTACACAGTTGAAGAGTGTACGAAATTGTATATTAAGGAGATAGTTTGGCTACACAGAGTTCTAATCTCTATTATATCAGCTCAGGGAGCTCAATTTACTGCAAATTTTTGGAAGTCTTTTCTGAGAAATTTGGGAACACAAGTGAATCTAAGTACTGCTTTTCACCCTCAAAAAGATGGATAAGTAGAATGTACCATCCAAACACTTGAAGATATGCTATGAGCTTATGTATTAGACTTTAAAGGTAGTTGGGATGATCATGTACCTCTTATCGTGTTTGCCTACAATAATTGCTATCATTTAAGTATCAAAATGGCACCATATGAAGCTTTGTATGGAAAAATGTATAGATCACCAATTGGATGGTTTGAAGTGGGTGAAAATGCCTTATTTGGGATAGATCTTGTTCACTAAGCTATGGAAAAGGTTAAATTGATCCAACAATGGCTGGAGAATGCCCAAAGTCGACAAAAATCATATATAAATATTAGAAGAAAGGGACTAGAGTTTGCTATCGATGATTGGGTATTCTTAAAGGTGTCATCAATGAAAGGGGTAATAAGATTTGGTAAGAAGGGAAAACTAAGTCCACGTTATATAGGGTTGTATAAAATTATTTAAAGGTTTTGCCAAGTTGCATATGAGTTAGAACTACCCCAAGAGCTTTCAACAGTCCATCTAGTGTTCAACATCTCAATGCTTTGAAAGAGCATCGAAGATCCATCTCATATTACTCCTACTGAAGATGTACAAGTTACGAAAGATATCACCTATGAAGAAATACCTATTGCTATTCTAGATCGATAAGTCAAGAGGTTAAGAAATAAGGAAATAGCTTCTGTGAAAGTACTTTGGAGAACCAACAAGCAAAAGAGATCGCATGGGAAGCAGAAGAATCAATGAAATCTAAGTACCCTCATTTATTCAAATACAAAGAGAAAGTCCAAGATGCTAAATTAGAGCAATAACAAGTAAGTATAATATATAAGTAGTATGTGATAACAAGAATATTAAACTTAGGGTTGAACTTGTTTTGGTTGGACAACTATGCTAACATTCGAGGAAGAATTTTCCTAAGGGGGGGGAAGATGTAATACCCCGTATTTTGCATGTTCTGGTTGTATTCAGATGGAACTTTGTATAGCCTTATGTATAGGTAATGGATGAGATTTTTTACATGAGTATTAATGGCGTAGATATAATTCTAGATGCTTCCTGTATGTTTTAGTGTGACGTGACCAAGTTAACATCAATATAACTATTTAAACTTGGGATCATAAGCAAGTATTTGAATCAAAAGTTTGAAGCGACCAAGTGTATACAAGTTTTAAGTTAGATTAAAGGGATTAAGAACTGAAAATGGAGTAATTTGTTGAGGTGCTTGCTTGACTTAATTAATCTTGTAGGTTAGTCACCTACTTGAGTTACATGAGCCAAGTTAATGGACCAAGTCCATGGATCAGATTTGGGCCTTTATTAGTATACTTATTTGGGCCCAAATTAAGTATAATAAGAAGAAAAATGGAAAAAAGGCCCAATGCTTAAGTCTTCCAAGGCCTAATTTAATTAATCCAAACAAAGAATTAAGTAAGTAGGTGCATCACCTAATTTTACCTTTTGAGCAGCTTGAACTCCTTAAGTAGGTGCATCACGTACTTGAACCAATTTGACCAAATTTAAGGTCCAAAATACAGCTAAGGAGGTGGCCAAAATAGGGCCTTTATAAGGCCATGTTGCTGGTCATTTTCCTTCATTTATAAGTCATAAAAAGGATTATATTTCACAAATACTCTCCAGTCTCTCTAAAACAACAAGGAGTAGCCGTATTTTTCTTTCTAGGATTCTTGAAGAAACCCCAACCTTTGCAAACCAAGGTATCTGAAAAGACTTAAGATTTAGCTTAATTCTTTCATGAAAGATTAGGAAAACATGCTATACATGCCTAATGTAAATATATGGAAGAATATAAAACAATCTACCTTCTCACTTTTCTTTGTTATTATGAGACATCACTTTTCTTCTTTTGTTTAAAGTGTGAAGGAAAATTGAGGTTCTTGAAGAGTTCAAATTATAAGGAAAAGTTACAGAAGTTTAAGGTAAGGTGACTTCTCCATTTTTTCCTCATTATATATGAATTTGAGAAAGAATTATGGATGTGTTATTATTGAGAACAGAATGGATGATGAGTTCAATATTTGGTTATTGCGACAAAGGTTAATTTGGGGCTGTTTTATGGACTGTTTTGTATGTATATATTGGGGTCTACCAGGTTGATTTTGGGGAAAGGTGTGATTAGTTTGTATTGAAATAGAGAAGAAAAGTATGGTGGTACACCACCGAATTAATTATTGTATACGTTTATTGCTCATTCTATTTTGTCCATCTTTTGGAGGGTGAAATGAAGCCAAAGTTGTTTTGGGGAATATTATAATAATATGTATGGTATGTGGATATAATTGGAGGAGAAAAGGGTTAAAATAACACTCTTGATTAATAAACTAAGGGCTTACTACCCGGCTACTATTTTTTTGAAACTAAGTAGCCCAAATGTGTCGGTTGGCTACTATACTAGTTTTACTATATACTTTATTATATATAAGCAAATATAAAGTCAGGAAGTTAATTGGGTTAACTTTGGATTTGTACGACCTAGTATGTAAGGCTACTCTATGTCATATTCTTTGGCACTATATACTTTATTATATATAAGCAAATATAAAGTCAGGAAGTTAATTGGGTTAACTTTGGATTTGTACGACCTAGTATGTAAGGCTACTCTATGTCATATTCTTTGGCATGAAATCCAACATTTGTGGTACAAAGTAAGCTTCTAAAGCCCTCCCATGGTAGATGATACATTATGGTAGCATATGATCTCCCATGTAGCTAAACACCTTGTTTACACTCTCTACTGTGTTAAAATACCTCACCATACACTTATTATCAAGTCTGTACTTTTACATTCACTAGCAAGTCTCAAGAGTTCTCCTTTAAGTCAAATAAGACCCATATGTTATGTTCAGCTCCTAAACATTTCATTCATGTACAATATTCCTCATACATCTTTGACGTTTCATTAAGTGTTTATTCATATGTCTCTTATTGGTAGATTATTATTCCAAGGTACCATAATGTTATGACCACCAAGGTAACAATCTCAAAGGCTAATTAAACTAAGTAATGAAAATTTGTAAAACAGGTAGTAGCTCAGGGGCATAAGCATAGCATGGGTCAATCTTGATACCTTTATATATGGGTGGTAGCTCAGGGGAAAAATCCTAGCATGGTCCGATCCCAATATTCATATGTGGGCGGCAGCTTAAGGGCGTAAGCCTGGCATGGACCGATCCTGATTTGTCTATTAACCACTTATTAGCTGGTCATTTGCATTATATGGCTTATAATGATTATGAAGTAAGAAAGGTAAAAATGAAGAAAAGAATGTAATGTACCCGTCCCACAAGTATATATAAAGGGGGTCTACTAGCACTATTTATGTACTTGTACCTGATTTCTGTTGAGCTTTTGTATCTTGTGTAGTACCTTCAACCTTACATATTCAGTACATATTTTTGTACTAACATCCCTCATAGGCGACCTATATTTCATGCTGCAGGCATAGGTACTTTAGCTCATACACCTCTCCAGTAGGAGAAGGGATATCCAATGACTATTGGTGAGCTCCAGTTTGATTTGGGGCTTTCCCAGTTTGTTTTATATATTTTAGCATTGTACAATAGTTAAGAGTAAGGAGGCGGTTTGTCCCTACCTTAACTAAGTGTCTATGTATCTTTTAGAGGCTTTGTAGGCCAATGTAAAGTTAAGCATGATAGCGTCTTATCTTTTAGATGTTATGGCCCCAATAGCCAAGTCTGGTATATATAGTTATGGGCTTGTCATTTATTTCTCATCAATGAATTATATCCATGTATGAAAAAACCTTTGGTTATTATAGTTACATGTATGAGAAGTACAAGGTTATAGATTGGTTTTCTCGGGCCTTTACGGATACAGGTGCCTCTCCACCCAATAGGATTTGAGGCGTGACACCCAGTCTGCAGGCCCATGTGCTGCTATTATGAGCCAATGTCTTTAGAGCCTAGGCATGAAATTAATCCTTACTCTATTTTTTTTGTAGCACTGGGGACAGTGCAATGAATTTTAGTTGGGGGTGGGGTTATTCCATAAAATTAGGGAGTATCCAAAGAGAAAGATTTACTAAAATTAAAAGTCTGTTATGACTTGTAGGTTGTAGAAAGCTGAGATAGGGAGTAGATTAGCACGCCTATGGCAGCAATTTTTTTTTTTTATGATTTTGGAGGATTTTCAAAGTTTTTAGTTGTATTGAAATATTTTGTTTTGATTTTTAATTTGTGATTATGGAAACAATGCTGATTTGAAATGCTATTGTGAAAAGTTGCACCCTTCGAAATTTTTTATTTATTGTGTGATTGGTATACTTGTATGAGATTGTTGTGAATCTAAAAATGGCATTAAGATTAGGGATAAAATAGTTGCATAGTTGGATACCTAGTACTTAGTAATATAGCCTAGTGCAAATGTGTGTGAGATATACTGAGTTCCTGATGTGTTGGAATCTAGAACTTGCCCGGTTGCCTTTACGTAGGTCTAGGATAGTTATGTAGGAAATGATCATAGACCCTTTTTGTGTGAGTCCAGTTGAGCCTAAAATGCCCTAACCAAATGAATGAATCCCTTTTGATCCTAATAGTTAAGCCTTTACAGACCGATTTTCCTTGTTACACGTTTTACCTTCCCGTTTAACTTACAATGAACTGTTTTGGCCCTGGTCCTCTTGTGAACACTTTGGAATTCAACTCAGGCAAATCGCCTAAGTTGAGGGTGGCTATTATAGTAGTGTGTAAGAAGAAACCGAGTATGATAAAAATGGGTAGATGGAAAATAGTTGAAACCTGAGCAGGTGTGGTGAAAAGAAAAGAAAGAAAAGTTGCAATGAGAATCAAAAGAAAAAGAATAAGAAAATAAGTGCTAGAAAACCACACCTGACCAATTAAAATGTGCTTAAAAGAAAAAAGGAGACATAGGGGTGGAAATAAAAGAAGTGAAAAGTGAGTGGATCCCAAGAAAGGCACAGTGTCCAGCAGGCGTAGTCAGTAAATGAACCACAAAAGATATCATACTATCCTGAAGCCTACGTTACAAGCCAACTAAAGTCCTATAGTGACTTACCACGACTGTCTGAAAACATAGGAAAAGAGTAAAAGGGAAACCCTATGGTATTTTGTATACACCGGTGGTACTTCTTTGTGAGTGAGAGAGTCGTTTGCTATATCCGTGAATAGATTGATTTATCCAAAAGAAGAGTGAATGGGATTTCTTTGATTGTGAGCGCACATGGGCCATGTTGCTAGGTTGCTATGTTGTTTGATGAAAGTAACCTCTATTGATGCCCAATTGTCTATTGATAATATAATTGTATCATCGGATTCCCTAATGTTTCTACGTGTGCTAAATTGTTATACGCAGCTGAGTTTTGAAAATTATAATTAAAGGGGAGAATAACAAGATGTAAATTAAGTTTAAAAACACTGCCATAGGTTTCTTGATAACTTCCTATTTAAGCATCGTCTCTGTGCTAGAAAATAGTTAAGTGGATTTGTTTGCTTGAGGACATGCAAAAGTCTAAGTTCAGGGTGTTGATGTGGTGTAGAAACATGATACGTTTGATGCTTAAAACCATAAATTTATGTGTGAACTTAGGATATTTTATTGGATATGATGCACTTTGGTATGAATTTCAGGTAAAAAAGGTCGATAATAGTGTTTAAGCAAAAAGAGAAGAAAATACCTACAAAAGACCAACTTTGGAAGTATACGAGCCAGCTCTTGAATTGTACCCATCTGATATGACTCGTATACTGAATCGTACTCATAATAGAACCAAAGGTCAACTTGTAGAGTTAAGTATGGGGAAGATACGACTCATGTATCTGAATCGTAAGATTTGATATGAGTTGTACAGAGAAGTCATTAGCATAACAGAACCTGAGCTACTGTTTAAAGATTGAAGTGCCAGAAGTATACCAGTCAAAAGTGTAAGTACAACTCATATAGGGAAGTCGTATACAAACCAGTGTTCAAGACTTAAAAGGACAAAAGTCCTTAGTGGATACGAGTAAAGAAAATGAGTCATACACTCAGGTCCAACCCATAAGAAAAAGTCGTAAGCTGAACAGGAAGTTGAAGCCTTAGGAAATGAGACACTGGAACGGATACAACAAGGCAGGGTACGACTCGTATGATGCCAATACGAGTAAAGACTGAGTCGTACCGACTGCCGACTTAACTTTATCTTTCACGTTTTTTATTAGGATTTTACTATTATTTTGAGATACGATAATTACCTTAGAGTTTATCATTTATTAGGCTACGCTCTTTTACATATTATTACAATACCTTACAATACTTTTACAATTGCTCTTGATATTTTGGGTTGTTACTCAATTAAAGACTTCAGAGTTTATTTATCTTGCAATTGATTTTATGTTTTCTTCATTTATAATCATAGTCTCTTGCACAAACATGAGCGACTAATATCCTTGACTAGGGTTGGGGGAACCCCGACGGATTAGCTACATAGAGAAAGTGTGAAACTCATATGTTCTAGGGTTTCTTCATCTATTTTAATCTTCTTCACGATAATTAATCTCGAGTATCTGTAGTAACTCAAGAAAGCCTGTATTCGTATCCATCCCCACAAGGGAGCTTGTGATTAAGAAAAAAAGATTAGGACAGTGATTTGGGATTCACCTCCACCTTTTAGTTCACTCCATCTTATCTAATCACTTGATCCTACCCCATGATAGTGAACTAAGGTCATAGCAAGGAGCAACAAGGGGACACCATGAGACTTACCCAGTAAAGGGTGAAATTTATCTTCATGCTTACCAGGTGGCTAATAATACCTATCTTGTAGACGTTGCATGCAAAACAACAGAACAGTTTGGTTGATCACGAGAAATTTATGAAGTCGAGAAGCCAGGGGGAACACAAACCTAGTGTTTGTCTCATATTTTTTATAACTCAAAAACATTCAAGATTTGGTGACTAATTACAATTAATACTACAATACCCCTATTTATTTTCCTGTATTATCTGTGGATTACATCAAGTCAAGCAACTATTCATGTTTTCCCTGTGGGATCGACCCCAATCTAGTTGGGTTACTTTAACGATCGCTTTATCCTTTAATTATAGGTGTATTTTGGGTGACATCAGTTAGCTATCACAACCCTCCATTATTTCTTAATTAAAAATCATTAGCACACAACCAAACCACCAATTTTATGTGTTAATTACCAAGGCATTATGTAGTGGTATCGTCATACAGACTATAACTTGCAAGCAATATCATTAGCTAATACTTAGGGGATTCCCATGTACCCCTATGATTTCCAATTTTCCAAAAACATGGCCACCAAGGACTTACCAAATCAATTAAAACCATTTAAACTAATTTAGGTTCTATAACCATATTATGCAATGCAATAGTTTCAATAAAAGTCAAACTATGTGACAAAACCATTCTCATAGGCATTTTAACAAACATGTTGAGGGCATATAGTTTCCAAAACCAAAACCAAGAACCAATTGACCAATCCCATGAAATTATATGTTCAAACCACAATCATAATATGAAAACCCATAAGTAATGGATGGTAAAACAATATCCAACCATTTACAACCAAAACCCCCAACATATAATTCAAAACCCAACAATACCCATAGTTAAATCATGAAAACCATCCATTAAAACATGAATTTATTTGAACTAATAGTGAGGGAGGAATACCATTTCTTAGATACCAAAAGTACGAAGAGAAACCACCCTTGTAAGCCCCGAATTGATTGTATTGAGAAAAACTTAGCCTTTCTTGAACCAAGACCCTTGAGAGAGATTTGAGAGTGTTTAAAGTGTTTTTGATTGAGAATAATAGCATAAATAAAGTCCCAATAGTGTTGTAAGTCATGGGGTCAAAAGAGGTTAAAAGGAGAAATGTCCAGAATATCCCCAACTTAAACTGTAAAAATTACTAAAGGAGGGTACGACTTACCCCTTAACTCGTACACACAACATACAAGTGGTACCCACCACTTGTACCCTAGACAGAATATTGAATATTACATATTGTCCATAATACGAATCCCCTTCCCTAAGTCATACCCACACCATACGATTAGTACCCTCAAATCATATCCATGATAGAATCAAAGGGGTTGGACACTAGACAACATATGAATTGGACTATACCAGTCGTACCATCTCTATACGACTCTATAATGCCCATTCATAACTTGGATAGAATGCAACCTAGATCACATTGATTATCATGTGACCAAGACCCCCTAAATCGGACCTACATCAGACAACTAGTAAGACTAAGTCGTATGATGTCCAGAGAGTTTGAAATTTGGGAAATCTCTAAGGGTAAAAATCCAGGGTGTAACAATAAGAAAGAACCTAGCCATGCTATATTAATATACAACCAAGTCCCACCTGGCACACATCACAATAGACCACAAAACCATTAGTACCTTCGGGCAGGCTCAAGAGTAGAGCTGAAGTCGACTAATCCTTCAACTTTTTAAAACTGCCCTAACAAGAATCCGACTACTAGAACTTTATCTTTTTCTGAGTCAACTTGGCCAAATGTTAGCAATGGAAGAGAAGCTCTCTACAAACCTTCTATAATAACCGGCTAAACCCAAGAAGCTCTGAATATCGATTGCAGTCATGGGTCTAGGCCACTTCTAAATCACTACAACCTTTTGTGGATCCACTATGACCCCTTTACTTGAAACAACATGACTCAAATAAGTCACATCATTCAACTAGAACTCACACTTAGTGAACTTAGCATACAAACATTAATCCTTTAGGGTATGAAACATAAGGCAAAGGTAATCGACATGATCCACCTTACTCTTTGAATAAATTAGGATATCATCAAGAAAAATAATGACAAATAAGTCCAGAAATCGATAGAAAACTTAATTCATGAGATCCATAAATACTGTTGGGGCGTTGGTCAAGCCAAAGGACATCACCAAGAACTCAAAGTGACTGTACTGGGTTTGAAAAGTAGTCTTAGGGATATCCGTATCCCTAATCTTCAACTGATGATACCCGGACCAAAGATTAATCTTGGAGAAGAATTTAGCACACTAAAGTTGATCAAGGATATTATCAATCCTCGGAAGTGGAAACATACTTAACTTTATCATCACCTTATTTAATTGTCGGTAATCAAAACACATTTGAAGGGAACCATCCTTCTTACAGACAAACAAACCCTTGTCTAGAAGATCCTTTAACTATTTCTTGAGCTTCTTCAACTCAGCTGGAGCCATTCTATACTGAGGGATAGAGATAGGATGGGTGTTCAGAATAAGATCAATCCCAAAATCAATCTCCCTAAGAGGAACATCAGGGAAGACTTCAGAAAATTTATTTACCACGGGGACAAAATGTAAGAAAGGACTCTTCAAAGTAGAATCTTCAACCCGGGGCAAACGATAAAGATTCTTCTTAGAAATTAATTTCTAGTATCTAAGATAAGATATGAACCTTTCCTTAGGCACTAGGGAACTACCTTCCCATTAAATAATCGGTTTAATAGAAAAATTAAAGATGACCTTACAGATCCGATAATCTAAAGAAGCATAGCATGAATGCAACCAATCCATCCCCAGTATGACATCAATATCAACCATGTCTAACTATATCAGATCTACTAGAGTTTCACTACTACCAAAAATCACCACACAATGCTTGTAGAATCTTCTAGCAACCATAGAGTCACCTATCAGAGTAGAAACAAAAAAGTGATTTGAAATACACTCAAGACTGAAACCAAAATACACAGCCACATATGAGATCACATAAGAGAGAGTGGACCTTGGATCAAGCAAGAAATACACATTATAAGCGAAGAGTTTCAACATAATAGTAACGACATCAGGAGATGCCTTGGGCTCTTATGAGTAGTGAGAGCATAGAGATGGTTGTGACTAGTGTCGAAGCCAGAAGCAAAAGTAGCACCCTTTGGTATAGGAAATGATGCAGTAGCAACAAGAATCTTGTTTGGCCCAGAAGCAACCCTATAAGGACATTCTCTCTGTATGTAACCAATCTAATCATATTTAAAGCACTTGTTCCTCCCTTCATAACAAACACCATGATGCACCTGACCGCAGAAACTAAAAAGAGGATATGATAGAGCTGACTGAGCCCCACTAACCTGAGACTAGCCATCGTATACCCTAAAACTATCACCACTCTATTTACGATAATCACCCAACGACTTTGGGTAAGGAGTACTAGCCGTAGAGTAGGAACCAGAGTTCACTTCTTCTTGGACTATTTTTATCCATCTCTAACACTTTGATACTAACCTCTACCTTGGTCTGAGTAACAAAACTTCTTATTCTGCCTCTCCCCAATTTCAGCCTACTTCTTCTTCTCTTTCTCGGCTTGCAGCATATAAGCCATAAGCCCTGAAATATCCATGTCCTTGTTTAACAAGGTAGCCTTACTTTTCAAAATTAAATCTCTAGACAAACCAAAAGTAAACTTCCTCATCCCAGCCTTCATGCTAGTCACCGACTCTAGAGCATATCGAGATAACTGATGAAACTTTAAGTTATACTTCTTGACTGATATCTTGCCTTGCTTCAGGTTTACAAACTCCTTCGCTTTTACCTTTCTCAACTCTTAAGAAAAAAAATGGTCTGAAAAAGCACTAGAGAAGTCATCCCACAAAGCAAACTCAATATTTACCCCTAAGCTGCTCCCACTCTTCATAGCATTGGTAAGAGTCATCTTTTAACTGATAAGCTGTAAATTCTATATCCTCCACCTCAGTAGCATACATCACGCAGGAGATATTTTCTATCTCATTAATAAAATACTGAGGATCTTCCTTAACTTTAGAACCAGTGAAAATTACCAACTCTAGTGGCCTCAGAGGATGGAGCAACAAAAGCAACTCGCTCAGTCTAAAAGGACACCAATGGGGTATGCAAGTGGATCGACTGGCAAAACTCAGCATTAGACACCATCCTGGAGTTCTTGAGGAGGAACAGGAGGAACTGATGGAGCTCCATTAGGGCAATCAAAAGCAGCGACCCTAGACCAGGTTTGGATTTCTGAAGTAGGACAAGCTTCATCCACATTGTCCTTAGATGGGACAAAAGAGTTTCCTCAATTATTATATCTTCTTGGAGGCATGATCTGAAAGACGAAAAAATGGGGATTAGAGATATCCAAGACCTTAGACTCTATAGATTGACAAAAATAAAGGAAAACATTCCTAAATTTCTCATAGCCTCTCCTTTATAATGTGGCGCGCTACACATCCATAAACGAGACTCGACTTGACATGGCTTTGTTGGACACGCAATAACACTAAACCTAGGCACTAATACCATCTTTTTCATGACCCAAATCAGGGCCTAAACGTGATAGGCATCTCAAGTCCCAAGTGGACCAGAGACCACCCCCTGCACCTAACCATGTAAACATAACATTCTTAGTGTTAGATGAATTCTAAACATATAACAAGATAGATTTAAGAATAATTGATACTTCTATGATCAATAACCAACCACCAGCCCAAACAATCGGCCAACACCACCCAAATCCACAGTAATCCAACAAAGCCTTCTAAACAAGAACAAAAATTAAGTATAAAAAAGTATTGGTACATTCCCCCGACTATAGCCAAAAATAAGTTTAAACAGTCTAAAGAATAAGAGACCAAAACATGAAATATAGTATTTCGATGTATGGAAGCTCACCACTTCAACGTGAACTCATGTGCTGATCCCAAATCCTAATCACTAAGCAGAAGAAGTAGAAGTATGGCCATTTCCTGCATCGTGTGGGGATACAACTTCTGAAAATACTTAGTAGTTGGAGCACTAGCATGTAAATCAGGGATACGGGATAACATAATGACATGATTAACAGTTTAAAATTATTCAATGCATATACATATATATATAATACATGTCGAGATCGAGAACACGGATTAACATGTATTTTAAAACCTTAGTCTAGATTGTATAGCTTAACCATCATAACATACAAGGTACCCACGACTATATTAGCCTAACTCTCCTCCAGTTGGTAGGTCCCTAGTGTGTGTGGCCGCATGAACCAAAAGGAATACATATTCACTATGTGGGAACTAAAACCTCTCTGCATATCAAGGTGACAAGAGCACTAAATCATGTAATAAGATGTGAGGGACTTGAACCTCCCAATCGTATGAGAATAATAATAATAAGGGGGACTCAAACCAACAGACTCATATAGACCCCCACTTCGGCAATCGTGGTTTCTAGTGATGGTCTCTTGGACCTCCATTTTCACAACTCAGCTACACAACCCTATTTAAAGCCCAATTAAAATAAATATCATATAATCCCACTCATTGAACCACAATACATATTTAGGAATACATGATTGGTGTCATCATACCAACTACACTTTCAAGGTATCATCAATATACCAAAACAATTTCATTACTTGGGGAATTCACAACCCCTCTTGGTTTAATTATGTAATAGCTTTTGAAAACACCAACCCACAAGGTTCAATTCAACATCATACATGGAATTCTATATTTTAATTTAATATCCATGTCTACAAGTTAAAATCATGCATGTGCATCTCGAATAGAATACTGTGGTACCTTGATCCACAATTGATTTTTAACAACTACATATATACCATTTTGTTAAATTTATGCATAGAAGATGTGAAACAATGTTCTACATCTTAGATACATATCTTTACCATGCACTGATAGCTAGAAATCCTATTTATTAGAATGGTAGAAGGAGAAAATTCTACAAGAAAATGCAATCAAAATTTTCAAATGGAAATTTACTAATACATTTTCAGCGTCCACATTTGACTTCTGACTAACATGACCAAATTAGTAGATAAAAGTTCATTGTTGATACTTAATCATGATATAGTTTTGTGCATAACTACTATATCTTTAATGCAATAAGGTAAGGGAATCAAATAGTTGATAACTGTTACATTTGATTGTCATGCTAAGTACCTTTTATTATGATATATAGTGTAATACCCCACAAGATCCTTGATAAGTTTTCAATTATACATCACATGTTTAGAAGTCCCAAAGGCATTTATATCACACTAAGTACAAGAGACTTAGCCATTTTAAGACCCTAAAATTTCAAATATTTTATTTTTGGCCTTCCCCAATTCAAAACATTGATTTGTGAGTTGAAATATGTTTAGGGATATTAAAAGGGTTATCCAGGATTATTTTAAAATTTTGGAAGGGGTTTAGGGTAGTTTTATACCACGGAGGCAGAATGCCTCCTCAATTTAGGCGTGTTAAAGAGGCTGAACCTCCGCGATACATGACGTTCCACTGAGTTTAGTCTCTATAATACACATCGTGTCACAGAGGCTAGTCTCTGCAATAGCATCTGTGCCATGGAGGTTGTGTTTTCCTGCAGCCCTATTAAAGGTTCAAGGGGGCATTTATTCTTTTCCCCCCTCTCCCTAATCATCTAAATCACGATTTAAAGCCCAAGAGGGACATTATTTGCCCTATTCCTCAGTAGTTAATGACGTGAACTTATTCCCATTCCCAAGAACATAAACATCAAAGATTTTCTTAAGAATTCAACTATTCAAGGTCCTAACTCCAAGACTTCTCAAGAATTCAAGCAACTTGGGTATGTAGGATATTTATTAATGGGTTCCTTCCACCCATTGAGTCCCAAGAATCCTTTTTATTTCATGTATAAACATTCTCTTAGTAGTTTTGAATTCAAGCAATGCCAATATGTTTTCCCATATGCATTTCATATTACATGTTTTAAATTTCAATCACTCATATCATGTTCATTTGACACTATGCTAACTTACCAATTCATGAATTAAACTATATTGTCCCCATAAGTTTAATGTATTCCCATACTCATAATCATAGATTTCATCAGTTAGAGATACAATCTATATTTTAGGTCTCTAAATTATGAACTCCCTTATAGTATTTTAAAATGATGTCATTGTATTTAAAGTATTATTCAGTGTTGGACGGTTATGAACACCTGATACCTATATGTCTATACATGTTCCCATTTTCACGTAACAAGTCAGTTAAATCATGATTTACTACCATATTCAGATTACCATGCCCATGTTGAGCACTTATCAGTACCACATCATTTTAAATGAATATTAATACAATTGTTATTCAGTTGGGATTATAGATTAGCACCAAGTAAACACAGGGATGGTGGATCTCTTGTCAGCTTAGGCAGTCATTAGTAGGAGTTCCTAAGTTCCAGAACTACATAGCACGTGTAGGTTATGAGGGGTCACCCATCAGTTTAGGCTTGAATTCTTATAAAGGGTCACCCATTAGTTTAGGCTTGACTCTATAGTCCTTTAGGACATCATCTTTGTGGATCCACACCGTCAGTGTCAGTATCCATGGAAAGGTATTGACACCCTTCCAATTGGGGTTATAGGTTGGACCCCGATTAGCTCAGATTGGGGAATGTCAGTTAAATGTTAGCTCCCACAGTCTCAGTCAGTATTTGGACCACATCAACTTAGGTTTGCATGACCAAGTATTTAGTTTATCAGTTATTCAAGTAACCAATTTTACATATTATTTTAGCACGTGTGTAGCTTGGTCCTGTATTCATTTTATATGTTCATGCATTTATGCCCAGTGTTTATATGTATCTTACTTGTCCCTATCTCACACACTAGTACATTCAAAGTACTGATTGCATACTCTCTTTTATGCTATGTTCTCTTATAACATAGGTTCAGACGTCCAGTTCCCCGATTGCCCTTAGTTGGTTCAGTATCACTCAAAAGTAGATGTGGTGAGTCCTCATCCATTGAGAATAAGTTATTTATAGTTATTTTCAGTATTTTCTTTACTTCAGTCAGTAGGATTTAGTTAGTAGATTGTCCCATCAGTCAGTCTTAGAGGCTTTCAGATATTCAGATATTTAGACTTTTTTCAGTTCTCTTTTACCAGCAGTCCAGACATGTTCAATATTGTTTCATTAGTATTTCTTAACAACATTTTATCAGTTTAACTTTTGCACATGATGTTTTATTATAACTTTATTCAGCGCTCACAGACGGTACTACAAAAAGGGTTAGCTTAGGGTCACTTGTTGCCTTATGCACCGTGTTACAACTAGGGGATAGCCTCGAGTCGTGATATATAGGTTCAATAAAATGGCATATAACAATTATTGTACGTACAATTAAATTTTTCTAGTAAACTTGTTTTTTTAATTCACGGGAAAAATGATATTCATTCAATAGCTAAGTCCATCATTTACCTATATAGTTAGAGATTTCATCCATTAACCAAATAAAAAAGGAAGCAACCCATCTATTATCAGAATACTACCCCATTAAAAGTCTACAATTTCGATATATTTGAATACTACCCCATTAAAAACCACATTAAATGAAACTTCTTAACCGAGAATAGTCACTAGTTGCATCCTCTATTGTAAAAAGGAAACAGAAATATATTTGAACTGTATCCCATGTGACTTACGAATTTACTCTTTTGGTTTCCCTCTTGGAGTTAATCTCTTTCCTTTTTTGCTCTCACTACCTAAGCAAATATAATTCTTAAATACAAGTCATGTTTTAATCCACGACATTAGCAGTAAGCATAAAAATATTTAAAACCAAAACAAACATATGCACCACTTCAAAAGACCAGAAAGTTACTCCCATAAACGTAAATCAGATGAAGAAAAAGAAAAAATCGTGGGTGCATTCTCCCGATCTTATCAATTTTTTTTGTAAAATGCTACTTAATGTGCACTATTTAAGCAGTAAAATCTTTTGATATGATGGCCACACACCTCTCCACAACCTCCAAAACAGAATGCAACCCCTAAGTAAACATCCCAAATGGGCTTTTAGATATGGCGCAAAACAACATAATTAATGGGGGAAGACAACAAAATTTAAGTAGGAAAACATGATAATTGAAAATAAAAAAGAATTAAAGTAACAGATTTTTATCGAAAACAAAAATCGAACCACCAACTACGTGGTGCCTTCAACCAAGTCACCATCACTATCACTACCAAATATCCACCAAGTCACCATTGCCATCACCACCAAAACTCCACCAAGTCACGGTTGATGCACCCTAATTTAGAGAGAGAAATAGAAAGGATAGTGAATTTACCTTAGTGTAGAGAGAGAGGGGACCTTTCTGTATAGAGGTATTTTTTTAATATATAAATGAAATATCCTTATATATTTAATAATATATTAATTTAATTATTTAATATTTTCAACTATAAAGGTCGGATATATATTTAATATATATTTAATAACATATTTAATTAACTATTTATAAAATTTTTAACTATAAATATCAGATTATAATCCTATTATTAATTGATCTTCTTAAACTATTCTGACCAAAACGATCAAAATATTTGGTCAAAATAATATTGACAATTTTCATATGGCTTATCCAACTACTGTAATCAAAATATACATTTCTCAGGATTTATCATCAAATCTTATGATTGTTGTTGTCGAAAATAGTATTAGAGAAATATTTTATAAAAAATAAAAATTAAAAATTAAAATTTTCA
The DNA here is from genome assembly GCF_002878395.1 of Capsicum annuum. NCBI lineage: Eukaryota > Viridiplantae > Streptophyta > Magnoliopsida > Solanales > Solanaceae > Capsicum > Capsicum annuum. The sequence continues at coordinate 456,217 of NW_025855829.1, read as the reverse complement.
ACTGAAGTAGTCAAAATTAGAGACTGATTCTTTTTAGTCGAAATCTGTTATCAGAAATATATGAATTTCTGATAGTGATTAGTGAAAGAGAAAGTTCAGACAAATAGAATATTCTAAGTTTTTAGTTATGTTCACTATACAAATAGAGTAACTATACATTGAAAGAAGGTGTTTTTTATGGTAGAGCTTTGGACTCTTCAATTAATTTGGAGTTACTTGAGTTGTACATCATGATAGATTATTGTATCCTAGAGGGGATAACTCTAGAGTTGATACTGCTGGATCAATGTAGATTATGCCGCAGTTGTCTTGAATCTTCTTAAAGAGAGTGAGATATCTGCGCCTTAACCAAGAAGAAGATTATCTCATTTTCTTTATTTTCTGTTCAATTTTATTTCAACTGTAATTTATTGTAATTTATAGTATATTCACCATTATTGTCATTTTATGAGCTGACTTTTGGGATAGAGCTATATTAGCGCCAATTTTATTTATCAGTGTGTGTAACAAGAAGATTATACATGGTACTGTTTAGTCAGCAAACACAGGCAATATTTGAAAACAATTACAAGTTAATAATTGAGTCCAACCGAAAGAAATTAGCTAACAACATTTTTTGTTTTTGTATTTAGTTTATATTTTTGAAAAAGAAAAATCAAGTGTTAATTATGCAATTTGTAGATGAAATTAATCCTAAAATTGAACCTTGAAGAAATCGAGCATGAGATGAGCTTAATTCCATGGTAATAACAGTAATTGTGCATATTATAAATCTTCAGTTAATAACATTCAACATGCATGTTAGTGCATGAATGTACTCTCTAAGAGAGCAGATAGACTATTGAGTTCGAGTCTCATTAATATTCATCTTCAAAATAATTTGTAGGTGACTGATTCTTGAGAAAAAATTAGACCTGCATATAAAATACGCGTGTTGATAATGAGATGGAATCATGTACTAACATGTCGAATGTTTAGGTTTATCATTCACGGATGAATCTCATGACATCACATTAACTAATTTAACAAGTAAATTGATCATATCTATTAGATTTAGGGTTCATTTGGTACATCGAATAAAAAAATATTTCTAAATTAAAATTTTAATTAATTAGATTTCATATTTGATAAGAGACATTATCTAATCTCATACTATTTTATTCTACCATTTATATTAAATGATGGAATTATTATATGAAAGATAGCACAAAGTATATATGGGGGTGGGGCATGAGAGGAGCGATTGTAATTGAAGTCCACTGCATGTGTCATCTCAATTCCTATATGAAATTCAACTTAGCAATACCAAAAAAAAAAGGTAGAATCATTAAAAAAGCATGTAAGCTGCAAAAGAATCCATCTCATCGAAGGGACAAAAGTCAAGAACACAATAAAGATTGTGATTTTCTTTAAAACTACAAATAGGACGAAAATAATGTTACATCTTTGACTCCAAGTAACATTTTAATTTATTACATGTCCATTGCCATGCTTGAGAAGGAGCTCATCAACTTTCCTCTTTTTAATTATAAGTGAAGAAATTACCAACCACCTAAAATTTTATTTTATTTAATTTAATGTGACATGTTTTCTTATTTAGAAATAATTTAATTTTTAATTTATCATTTATTTTTAATGAGATACTTTCTAGTCTCAGTATTATGTCATATTTTTTGCATTTCGAGAGTTAATTTAACAGATCTTTAAAATTAAATTAGATCAAAATAATATACTATATGTTTTTCTCTTCTTATGTCAATATGATTAAAAAAATATAGTCTCTGCAATACCATGAAGGGGAGCCTTGGAGTAACTGGTAAAGTTGCTTCCATATGATTAGGATGTCACGGGTTCAAGCCTTGAAAATAGTATCTAGCAGAAATGCAAAGTAAGACTGCATACGATATATCCTCTTGGTGGGGCCCTTCCTCGGACACCGCATATAGCGGTAGCTTTAGTGCATCGGGCTTCCCTTTTAGTCTCTACAATACCATCCAAAGATTAGATGTGGAGAGTTTGAATGCAAAAAGCAAAAAATGCAACATAAATCGAGACAAGAAAATAATTTATATATTTTATGATTTGTTTTAGATTATACTAATATGAAAAATAAATTCTCTTTTCTTTTTTTAAGCTCTATGTCATGTCGGTCTTATCACTCTCAACTATGCAAATAAGAAGGATTAAGTTGTTGTTGTAAATATACTACTTGTTGGGATATGTATTATTAATCCCCGCCCCGCTGTAAAAAACTCCTCCCTTTCTTAACCAATGTTGACTTATGCTTTTAACCAAACAAAATATATTTATATATAATATTTATTTTAGAAAAATATTTATTTTATTTCAATAAAAAATAAAATGAATTATATATTCATCTGTTATCCATTTACTTATATAGTAGAGGATTTTGTGTAAAGTGTTTAGCTTATACATGGAAGATTAAATTATTGATTCTTATAAGTACAAATTTAATGTGTACAATCAAAGATAAAACTGGACAAATATCTTAATGATTGTAAAATAAGATTAAAATATAATTTAATCTTGATTATGGAAATGATCAAATTGCACTTCTTGGTGTTAGTGCACTTTGTGTGCTTTGTTCTAAATATTTATAACCAACTTCTCTAGATCATTAAACGAACTTATACTCTTAATCTAGATATAATTATTATGATCAATGTTATTTGTTTGTTTACTTGATCTATATATCAAAGGATGAAACTTTTTGGTGAGTTAAAATATTTTCGATAGATTGCATGATAACAAATAACATTTGTGAAACAATGATTAGTTGATAGAATTCACGTCTTAAACTTGAGATTGATGATGCCCTTTATGGTAGCTTATACATTTTCATGTTAAAATCTTGTAGGTAGATTTTTATATTCATCACACGAAATATAAGAATAAGAGATTAAATTAATCAATGAATTAAATATTCAAAAATTTAATCGAATTATTATTTCTGTAATCTTAACATAAGGAGTTAAATAAGATTTAATGATTGATTAATTCTCCTTGTAAATTTTATGGTCAATTATATCGGGGTTTCTATGATAAGGGAAGGAATAAGTTTTTCAAATATGGTCAGCCAGGCATATGCTTAGAAACTATCCCGTGGGTAAGGTTGTTTCTGGGGAAGACAAGGTTTTAGTTGTCTCTTCATCAGCTCCTGCAACAAAGGGTGCCCCATTTATCTCCGAAACTAGTCAGAATTGTGTCCATTCTCTCATTACCCGCTAGGAGTCTGAGGCATCTCTTGATGTCGTTACTGATATATTAAAACTCTTTTCTCGTGATGTGTACTATTTACTTAATCTGGGTTCTACTTTTTCTTATGTGACCTCTTTTGTTGCTGTTATTTTAGTTTTGGTCCTGAGTGTATTTCAGACCCCTTTTCTATTTCTACCTTAATGGGTGACTCTGCGGTGTCTAGAAGAGTCTATAGGGGTTGTGTGGTATCTATGGGTAGTAGGGATACTTTTCTGAATATGATAGAGTTAGACATGGTTAATTTTGATGTCATATTAGGGATAGATTGATTGCACTTATGGTATGCTTCTCTAAATTTTTGAACCGATAAGTTCATTTTTAAATTCCCTAATGAACTGGTTATTGAGTACGAAGGGGGCTCTCTAGTGCCTAAGGGACGGTTCATACCATATCTTAGAGCCCAGAAATTAAGTTCCAAGGGGTGTCTCTATCATTTGGTTCAGGTTCAAAATTCTAACTTAGAGGGTCCTTCTTTACATTCTATCCCGGTGGTAAATGAATGAGGATCTCTAGTTCCTAAGAGAAGGTTCATATCGTATCTTAGCGCCCAAAAATTAATTTCCAAGGGGTGTTTCTATCATTTGGTTCGGTTAATGATTCTAACTCAGAGGGTCCTTCTTTACATTCTATCCATGTGGTAAATAAATTCCCCGAGGTCTTCTCTGATGAGCTTCCAGGTGTCCCTTCTGATAGTGAGATTGATTTTGGGATTGACCTTGTTTCAGACACCCATCCAATCTCTATTACCATATATAGAATGGCTCTAGCAGAGTTAAAAGAGCTTAAGGAGCAATTATACAATCTTCTAAACAAGGGTTTCATCCATTCTAGTGTGTCCCCATGGGGTGCATCGTTATTATTTGAGCATAAGAAGAATGGATCCCTTCGTATGTGTATTGATTACCGACAATTAAATAAAGTGACCGTAAAGAATAAGTATCCATTTTCAAGGATTGATGATCTCTTTGATCAGCTTCAAGGTGCTAAGTTCTTTACCCGAGATGGGTATTTTGAGTGGATATCCCTAAGATTGCTTTCTATACCTGAGATGGGTATTTTGAGTTCTTGGTTATGGTTTTTGGGTTGGCTAATGCCCTAGTGGCATTCATGGACTTGATGAATATGGTCTTTTCTCAGTTTTTGGATCTGTTCGTCATTGTATTTATAGATGATATTTTGGTGTACTCTAAGAGTGAAACGGATCATATCGATCACCTTCGAATTGTGTTACAGACCCTAAAGAATCAGCAGTTGTATTCCAAATTTTTGAAATGTGAATTTTCGTTGAATGTTGTTACTTTTTTGGGTTATTTCATACTAGTGAAGGGATCATAGTGGATCCACAGAAGGTTGCAATGGTTAAGAAGTGGACTAGACCCATGACTCTAATTGATATCTGAAGCTTCTTGGTTTTAGCCAGTTACCACAAGAGATTTATGGAAAGTTTCTCTTTTATAGCTGCCAGTTGACTAAGTTAACTCAGAAGAAGGTAAAGGTTAAGTGGTCTGAGGCTTGTGAGGGTAGTTTGAGAAGCTTAAGGATAAGCTGACTTCGACTTTGGTTATGACTTTGCCTGAAGGCACTTATGGTTTTGTGGTCTATTGTGACGCGTACCGTGTGGGGCTTGGTTGTATTTTGATGCAGCATGGCAAGGTGGTAGCTTATGCCTCTAGATAGTTGAAGGTGCATGAAAAGAATTGTACAACTTATGACTTGGAGTTATTGGATATTGTGTTCACATTAAAAATCTGTCATTACTATTTGTATGGAGTACATGTGGGTATCTTTTCTGATCATAAGAGCCTGCAATATGTGCTCACCCAGAAGGAGCTGAATCTCAGGCAAACAATATGGACTAAATTGTTGAAAGACTATGACATGAGTCTGCACTATTACCCAAGTAAAGCTAATATGGTTGCTGGTACTCTTAGCAGGTTATCCATGGAAAGTCTAACTCATGTTCACCATCTGGCTAACCTTAGAGTTTATCTCTTGGACTCTGAAGATAGTAGTATGTTTGTTCAAGAGGTGGGAAAGTCATTTATTGGTGTTGAGGTAAAAGAGAAACAAGTGTTAGATCCTATCTTGATGTAAATCAAGGATGATATAGGTGTGCATAAAGTGATGGCCTTTGAGATTAGTAGTGATTGTACCTTGTGATACCAAGGCAGATTATGTGTTCCCAATATAGATGGGTTACGAAATAAGATCTTTATCGAGGCTCTTAAGTCATGTTATGCCATTCATCTTGGTTTGATAAAGATGTATCATGATATTAAGGAGGTTTATTGGTGGAATAATATGAATCAAAATATGGCCAGTTTTGTGGCTATGCATAGTGTGTCAATAAGTGAAGGTTGAGCACTAGCAGTGAAGAGGGTTGTATCAAGAAATTGAGTTGCTTGTATGGAAGTGGGAAGTGATTAATATGGTTTTGTTATCAGTATTCCTCATTCTTGGAATCAGTTTGAATCAATCTGGGTTATAATGGATAGGATGACCAAGTCAGCTCACTTCTTGCCGGTGAGGACTAATTATTCTGTTGAGAATCATGCGAGGTTGTTCCTCCAAGAGATTGTGAAGTTGCATGGCGTGCCTGCTTCTATTATTTCAAATCGTGGTACCCAGTTCACATTACAGTTTTGGTATTCATTTTAGATAGGTTTGGGGACTAAGGTGAGCCTTAGTGCTACATTTCACCCACAGTCGGACAGGCAAATAAAAAGGACTATTAAGATATTAGAAGATATGCTTTAAGCTTGCGTGATTGACTAGGGTGGTAGTGGGGTTGATCATTTGCCTCTTATAGAGTTTGCGTATAATAATAGCTACTGCTCTAGTATTGGGATGGCTCCATTTGAGGCCTTGTATGGTAGGAGGTGTAGATCTCCTATTGCATGGTTCGAGGTTGGGGAGGCTGAGATTTTTAGCCCAGATTTGGTTCACTATGTGATAGAGAATGTGAAGGTAATTTGGGATAAAGCCACCCAAAGTCGCCAAAAGTCCTATATGGATATGAGGCATAGAGAGTTAGAGTTTGAGGTTGGCAATTGGGTATTCTTGAAGGTATCTCCCATGAAGGGAGTAATACAATTTGGGAAGAAGGGCAAGCTCAGTGCCTAAAATATTGGCCCATACTTGCTCTAGAAGAGGATCGATAATATTACGTATGAATTGGAGTTGCCCTTTAGTTTGAGTTCCATTCACCCCCATGTTCCACGTGTCAATGTTGAGGAAGTATGTGGGTGATTCATCGCTGATTGTGTCTATCAAGGATATTGGTATTTTGGATTCCTTATCTTATGAGGAAGTCCTAGTTAAAATTTTAGATCGGCAAGTCCGCCGGTTATGGACAAAGGATGTAGCTTCGGTAAAGGTTCTATGGAGGAACCACAAGGTTGAAGAGGCTACTTGGGAATCCGAAGAGGACGTAAAGTCCAAGTACTCATTCCTATTCCCTATTCTGGAAAATCGTTCATAAGGTATGTGTATTCCCTTACATTTTTTTCTGTCTTTGTTAAAGAAAGTTGTAATTTTCTTAGTATCTTTGTTTTCTGTCTTTGTTAAAGGTAAGAGTAGTTATGTTTAGGGTCTAATCATATTGGTAAATACCTTATCATGTCTTTCGAGAATGAATGATCCAAGTGGGGGAGAATTTAAACACCTTAAATTTTGGCCCTTGAAAATTTCTTGAGCTTTGAGCTCACTGCCTTGGTTACGACTAGATCCTGGAGTCGTACAATGTCTTCACAAATCATAGGGATAATTTATAGCCAAATATGTTAGTTTGGGTATGATTCTGCTCTGAGTATGAGTGGCTCACTATAAACCGTAAGGATATGTTACGATTCATGGAGTGTAAGTCATAGGGTTTTCAGTATACATCTTAAATGGGTTCTGTGTTGATTACGAATGGGACCTACAAGTCATAGGGTACCATTATGGGTCAGTCGGTTGAGTCGTAAGGATAGTAGTTTGTGTGCTTGGTAAGACTTTCATGGTTACGACTCATGTTGATGAGTCGTAAGGATTGATTACGAGTCAATAGTTGACTCGTAATCAAAGGCGACCTTTTTCCAGCTTGTAAGTTAAGGGAATTCTGGACATTTCTCCTTTTGCCCAACTCGAAACCCATGTTTTATAACCTCTTTAGGGTATCAATAACCCTAAAAAATAAATCAAATAACTTTTTAAACCCCTAAGTGAATGATTTATTTAAAACCTTGTGAGGTATAGGGGAATCCACCAAGTGATTTTAATAATGGAATATGTAGAGTACTTGGGAATGCCCTAAGTATAAGCTAATGAGATTGCTTGCAAGCTATAGTCGGTATGATGATACCACTTAATAATGCCTTAATAATTGACTCCTAGAATTGGTAGTTTGGTTATGTGTTAAATGTTTTAATTGGGCAATAATGAGCGTTGTGATAGCTAGCCGTAAAGGTGTGAGTCCGAAGGAAGGATACTAGAAACTCATATTTGCCAACATGAGGTTTAGTTTTGATGATCGTGTGCTTGTTGGGGTACAAGGGAATCCCTTAAGTCTATATATGTATATATGTATCACGGAGGGCGAAGGGTACAAGAGAATCCCCAACCATCTTTGATATATCCAGTTCATGACACTAACATGTACTGGGGTCGTTTAGGGGGTAACACTGGACCCAAATAGCCTGTGGGTGGACTTATGATAGTAAATATACATAACCCAAGTTATGGTTTAAAACTACATGCTAAATCCCACTCCCTATCCCGGATGGTATGTATGTATATATGTATTTGTATATGATTATGTGCATTGGTTTGACTGATTTTAGATTGATGGCATTACTATATCTTTATCCTTGAGTTCCATGCTAGTGTTTACCCCGCTAACCATTTTCGGATGTAGTATCCCCACGTGATGTAGGAACAGGCCATACTTCTACTCCTCTTGCTTAGTGATAAGGTAATTTAGGGACAATTTTTGAGTTACACTGAAATGGTGAGCTTCAATAATTTGGAAGACCCTATTTCATGTTATGGATTTCTTTATGCCTTTACTATTTTTTTTGGTCCTGGTTTTAGCTATGATCGGGGGCATGCCCTAACTGAATATTCTTTGGTTTTTATTAGAGGCTTTGTGAGACTACTATAATCATGGACAGTATCGGTATTGGTATTGGTATTAGCTTTGGTACTAGTATTGGTTGATTATTTTGTTATGGATGGTTGGTTTTGGGTATAGACTTATTATAATGTCTTTAAATTGATATTCTCTTATCTTGTTATATGTTCAGAATTCACCAACATGGGGTGTAAATGAAACACCCTAGGTTTTGACCTTAGAAAAATTTCTCAGTTTTTGGATTCTGGACATCATACTACTTGATGGACTTCTCATATGATGGGGTACAGTTTGGTTAGTCTTGGTCATATGGTGACCAGTGTAAGTTGGATGGTTTCTGTCTAAGGTACAGTTAGAACAAACAAGTCATATATTAGGGTACGAATGGTAAGGTGTTAATCGTATGTTGCCCTAAGTTTAGTCCAGGTGATTCTATTCTTCCTAGGGTACAATTTCATGGCTCTAGTCGTATGTTTAAGTATCATATTATGGAAAGTATTGGGGTCCAAGGTGAGGCCTAGGGTATGAGATAGGGGTACCACTCGTACCCTAGGGTATAATTGGTATGGGATGGTTGTACCATCCTGCGGGAATTTTAAGTAGTTTAAGTTAGAGGTAATCTGGACATTTCTCCCCTTAACCTCTTAAGGCTCCAAGACTTATAACACTCTTGGGACATCATTTAACCTATTTGCAAATTACTCAAAAATTCTCAAAACACTCTCAAATTCTCACAAGTCTCTTGGGTCAAGAAAGGCTAGGGTTCATCAATAGGATCAATTTGGGGCTTACTAAGGTGATTTTTCTCCATTGTCTTCATAATGTAAGGCATGTTACTCTTCTTTTATTGGTATTTCCAACTAAATGCATGTTTTGTGAATTGTTTTCATGGCATAAATATTGTATGGGTTGGGTTTTCAAATATATGTTGGGGGTTCTTGTTACAATGGTTGGTTATGGTTTTACCATATCTTTTACTTATGGTTTTCATATTATTGTGGTGATTTGGGAATTTGGTTGCATAGTAATGGTTAATTGGTACTTGGTTTTCACTTTGGAAATACTATTCCCCCTACATGTTTGATAAAATGCTTATGAGAATGTTTTTGGTTAAATTGTTGGACTTTCATTGAACTATGCTTGGTATAACTTGGTAATGGAACCCAAAATAGTATAAATGGTTAAGAATGGTTAAATGGTAAGGTCTTGGCAGTTATAGTTGGTCTAATTGAAAGCCTTAGGGGTACAACAGAATCCCCCAAGCAACCATAATAATGATCATTTGTGGGGTACATGGGATTTCTCCAAGTCAACTTACCAATGTAATCTATAGGTATTAGGAATCCCTTCTTAAAAAGGATAGCTAAAGACATTGCTTGCAAGCTATAGTCGGTATGACGATACCACTACTTATAGCCTTGGTTAATAATAAATGGAATTGGTGGTTTGGTTATATGGTAATGGTTTTAATTAGGAAATAATGGTGGAGTGTGATAGCCAACCATGAAGGTAAGAGTCTAATGAATGAACACAGGAAACTCATATTTGCCGACATAAGGATTAGCCATACCGACCATATATGATACTTATGAGGTACACGGGAATCCCTTAAGTACACTTGTACATATGTATCATAGAGAGCAAAAGGTACTCGGGAATCCACTACTCCTATGGTATCTTCTGTTCATGTGGATACATGCATTGAGGACAATTCAAGGGGTTACACTGGACCCATATAGCCCATGGGTGGTTCTAGGATGGTTTAGCTACACATACCCAGATTAGTGGTTTTAAAGGAATGCTAAACCCGGTTTTCTTTCCCAGCATAGATTATATATATGTATGATTGTTTATGCATATAGTTGTTTACTTGATTTTAAAGATTGGCATTATTTTATCCTTATCCTAAGTACTTGCTTGCATTCACCCACTAACTCATCTTTGGGCGGCTATATCCCCACGCGATATAGGAATCGACCATTCTATACCTTCTACATAGTGATCGGATTTGAGTTTAACTATTGGATTGAAGTGGTGTGCTTCCATATTCCAAAAGGCTTTATTTCATATTTTGGATGTATTTACATACTCTGGTAATTTCATAGACATTAGTTTTGGCTATGGTTGGGGGCATGTCCCAACCGAATATTGTTTTAATTTTGATTTAAGGCTTTGTGGGACTACTATGGGTTGGTATAGATAGTGTCAGTAGTGGTGTCAGCCTTGGCATTGCTATTGGTATTGTGGCTAATACCATTTTACCGTATTTATGATTGTTCCATCCTATTATGTTATGGACTTGTACTTGGTTACTGATTTGGTTTTGATGTGGTTATTGGTTGTGTATTAGATGGTTGGACTTTCTTGGGTTGTTCACAGTTATAGACCTATCCCAGAGTTTAGATTTGTACAAAACACAATCTTGTTATATGTTTGGAATTCATCCGACTCAGGGTTGCATTTGGTGGTTGGGTTAGGTATCGGGGGTGGTCCCTGATCCTGGTTGGACTTGGGATACCCATTACGATATAGCCATGTTTGGGTCATCTCAACTTGGTATCAGAGCTTTAAGTTTATCTCCAGTTGAGAGTCCACAAAGTTGTGTCAAGTAGAGTCTTTTTAAGGGTGTATAGTGCGTCACACTCATAAGAGAGAGGATACAAGGCATTTAGAAAACGTTTCTCTTCTTTGTGTTCTATTGTCAAGCTTGGAGTCTAAGTCCTGGAATCTTCTCTAATTTCAATTTATTTACTTTTTAGATCATGCCTCAAAGATCTAAAGTTCATAGAAACTCCTCTATCCCAACTAGGGACGATGTTGATAGCACACACTTCGCTCATAGGATCCATACTTGGTCTAGGGGTCCAGTCCCTGATTTCATAGAGTTTTATCGATTCTTTCTAGTCCTTCTCAGGCTCCTCAGGTAGACGTGATGAATGTAAAGTTTCATCAGTCGATTCATATGATTGCTCAATTGCTAACTTCTCAGGTGAGCGTGTTGCATTTGGTATTACATCTTTTGAGACCATAAGGGTTGGACTATTCATGAGGTTAAATCCTCCAACTTTTACTATTATAGGGGAGGAGAAGCATCCTCAGGGTTTTCTGGATGAGATGTAAAAGATCCTAAAGGTCATACAGGCCACCAATATAGAAGGGGTGAATATGTAAAAGAATATGGTGTACCAATGGTGCGAGGAATGGGATTAGGCAAGGGGTGAGTGAATGATTCATCTCTGTGGGATACTTTCTCTAATGCTTTTCTGGATCGTATTTTTCCTCAGGAGTTGAGGGAAACGACAACAGAGGAATTCATTAATTTGAAAGATGGAAAGATATTGGTTAAGGAGTCTGCCTTGATATTTCACCAGTTGTCAAGGTATGCTCCGAAATTAGTGTTTGGTATAAGGGCTAGGATGAGAAAATTAGCTTTAGGACTATCCCATGAGTTGATTCTTAAAAGCAAGACTGTATTGCTGATCAAGGACATGGATATCTCTAGGTTGGTTGTTTATTTGTAACAGATAAACAAGGAAAAGAGAAAGCAGGATGAGATAGGGGAAAGACAGAATAAGAATTTCAGGTTCTCTAAGTAGGATGGACAATAACAAAGTGGTAGGGATAGTTGTAAGTGGCTAAAGAAAAAGTAGAGGAGTTCTGGTTCTTTCTCCATAGCTAGTTCACCTTACCCGAAGCAGTCGAGTGATAGGCATCAATAGGGTGGCAAAACTTTAAGGCACAGAGTGCCCAATATTAGGCTAGTAGGGACCAATTGGCTTTATTATGTCCCCCTTGTAGATTTTGTGGTCGTTTACATTGGGGTTTCTATAATGAGGGGAGGGAAAAGTGCTTCAAATGTGGTCAGCCAGGCCATATGCTCATAAATTATCTAGTTGTAAGGTTGTATCGGGAGCAAATAGAGTCCCAGTTATCTCTTCATCTGCTCCTACACGAAAGGGTGATGCTTCTACATTTGTTTTTGATTTTGGTACTCGACAAGAGTCTGAGGCATCGGCTGATGTCATGACTAGTATGTTGAAACTCTTTTCTCAAGATGTTTGCTATTTACTTAATTCACAGTCCTTTTTTCTTATGTGACCCCATTTATGGATATGTATTTTGGTTTGGTGCCAAGATTATTTCGGACTCTTTTTCTATTTCTATCCCGGTAGGTGACTTCGTGGTTACTAAGAGAGTCTATAGGGGGTGTGGTGTATGCTGTTAGTAAGGAGACTTTGGTGGATTTGTAAGAGTTAGATATGGTGGATTTTGACATCATTCTGGAGATGGATTGGTTACACTCTGCTATGCGTCCTTAGACTGTCGAACTCATAAGTTTGTCTTTAAGTTCCTTGATAAACTGGTTATTGAGTGGGAGGGTGGTTCCCTATCTCCTGGGGGAGGGGGTTTATATCATACCTTAGATCTTGGCGATTAGTCTCCAAAGGGTATATCTATCATCTAGTCTGGGTTAAGGATTCTAACTCGAGAGGTCCTTCTTTGTATTTTATTTTGGTGGTGAATAAGTTTCTTGAGGTCTTTCCAAATGATCTTTCTGGTGTTTCTCTGGATAGCAAGATTGAGTTTGGGATTGATTTGGTTCCAGACACTCGTCCAATATCTATTCCCCCTTATAGAATGGCTTCGGCTGAGTTGAAGAAACTCAAGGAGCAACTTACGAATCTTTTAGATAAGGGTTTCGTCCATCCTAGTATGTCTCTGCAGGGCGTATCATTATTTTTTATGCGTAAGAATGATGGCTCCCTTCAGATGTGTATTAACTATTGATAGTTGAATAAGGTGACAGTCAAGAACAAGTATCCCCTTCCAAGGATAGATGACTTATTTTATCAGTTACAAGGTGCCAAATTCTTTTCTAAGATAGATCTTCAATTTGGGTATTATCAGCTTAAGATTTGGGAGGTGGATATCCCTAAGACAACATTTAGTACTCGGTATGGGCACTTTAAGTTCTTAGTTTTGTCATTTGGTTTGACTAATGCCCCCGGTGGCAGTATTCATAGATTTGATGAATAGGGTCTTACATCAATTTCTAGATATTTTTGTCATTGTGTTCATTGATGACATTTTGGTGTACTCTAAGAGTGAGGTGGATCATGCCAATCACCTTCGTGTTGTATTGCAGACCTTGAAGGAGCAACAGCTGTATGCCAAATTCTCTAAATGTGAGTTCTAGTTGAACGCTGAAACTTTTTAGGGTCATATTATTTCTATTGAGGGGATCATGGTTGATCCGTAAAAGGTTACAGTGGTTAAGAGGTGTCCTAGACCCACGACTCCAACTGATATTCATAGCTTTTTAGGTTTGGCTAGGTATTATAAGAGGTTTGTGGAAAGTTTTTCCACAATAGCTGCCCCATTGACTAAGTTGACTTAGAAGAAGGTAAAGTTCTCTTGGTCGGATGCTTGTGAGGGTAGTTTTGAGAAACTGAAAGATAATCTAACTTTAGCTCCAATTTTGACTTTGCCAAAAGGCACTGAGGGGTTTGTGGTCTACTGTGATGTATCTCGGGTGGTACTTGGTTGTGCTGTGATGCAGCATGGCAAGGGGCTAGCCTATACTTCTAGGCAGTTAAAGGTACATGAGAGAAACTATCCTACTCATGATTTAGAGATGTTAGCGGTGGTATTTGCATTGAAAATTTGGAGGCACTATTTATATGGAGTGCATGTGGGCATCTTTTCTGATCATAAGAGTCTACAGTATGTGTTTACTCAAAAAAAATTAAATCTCAGGCAAAGGAGGTGGCTTGAGCTTCTCAAGGATTATAACACGAGTCTTCACTACCATCCAAGTAAGGCTAATGTTATGGTTGATGCTCTTAGCAGGTTGTCCATTATGTGTTTATCTTATGTGGATAAGGAGAAGTGGGAATTGGTGAAGGATATTCACCGCTTGGATAATCTTTGAGTTCATCTTTTGGACTTCAAGAATGGTGTTGTGTTGGTACAAGAAGTGGTTTGGTCATTTCTTGGTGCAAAGATCAAAGAGAATCAAATGCTAGATCCTATCTTGATAAAAATCAAGGGTGAAATAGGTAGGCAAAGGTTAATGGTATTTGGGTTTAGTGGTGATGGTACCTTGTGGTACCAAGAAAGGCTATCTATTCCTGATGTCTATGGTTTACGAGAAATAATATTGGTTGAGACACATGAATCACGCTATGTTGTTCATCCTAGTTCGATAAAAATGTATCTTAATCTCAAGGAGATGTATCGGTGGAATGGTATAAAGAGGGATGTGACTTATTTTGTGAACAAGTGTTTAGTGTGTCATCAAGTGAAAGTTGGGCACATAAGGCCTAGGGGTTTTAATCTAGAGATTGAATTTCCAGAATGGAAATAGCAAGTGATCAACATGGATTTTGTTACCGGTCTTCCTCGGTCTCGTATTAATTTGATTAGGTATGGGTTATCATGGATAGGATGACAAAGTCAGCTCACTTCTTGCCAGTGAGGACTAACTTTTTTAGCTGATGATTATATGAGGTTGTGTTTTCATGAGATTATGAAGCTACAAGTTGTACCTATTTCGATCATTTATGATCATGGTACGCAGTTTCATCTCACTTTGGCTGTCATTTCAGAAAAAGTTGGGGACTAAGGTTAGATTGAGTACTGATTTTCACCTGCAGACAGATGGTCAAGCAGAGAGAACTATTTGGACGTTAGAAGACATACTTCATGCATGCGTGATTGATTATGGTGGTAATTGTGTTGAGCATCTATCTCTTGTAGAGTTTACTTACAACAATAACTACTATTCTAGTATTGGGATGGCCCCTTTGAGGCGTTATATGGTAAGAGGTGTAGATCTCCTATCGGGTGGTTTGATTTTGGTGAGGTGGATATGTTTGGCCTGGATTTGGTTTATCAGACAAAGGAGAAGGTGAAGGTGATTCAGGATAGGCTTAAGACAGCCCAAAGTCACCAAAAGTCCTAGCGAATGTAAGGCATAGGGACGTGGAGTTTGAGTCTAGGGATAGGGTATTCCTAAAGGTGTCTCCCATGAAGGGAGTAATGCGGTTTGGGAAAAAAGGGAAGCTCAGTCCCCTGTATGTTGGTCCTTATATGGTTTTGAGGAGGGTTGGTAATGTGGCATATGAATTGAAGTTGCCTTCTAATTTGAGCTTCATTCATCCGGTATTCCATGTCTCTATGTTGAGAAAGTGTGTTGGTAATCCTTCATCGGTTTTTCTTTTAGAAAGATTGGGTATCTCAGATTCTCTATCTTACGAAGAAATCCCGATTGAGATCTTGGATCATCAGGTTCGTTGATTGTGGACCAAGGATGTGGCCTCAGTTAAGGTTCTATGACGGAACCATAAGGTAAAAGAAGCTACTTAGGAAGCAGAAGACGACATAAAGTACAAGTATCTGCATTTATTTTCTACTTCGGATATTCATACGAAAGGTGTGTGTTCTTTATCACATATTTGTTTTCTAACTTTGTTAAAGAAAAGGTTGAATTCCTTGCATCTTTGAAGTCTAACTTAGTTAAAGGCTGGAATAGTTATGTTAAGGTGTAATTCTTGCTTGTACTGCCTTGTCCGTCATTCGAGGATGAATGATCCTAGTGGGGGAAACTGTAAACCTTGGGTTTTGACCCTTAGAAAAATTTCTTGCTTTTTGGCTTCTGGACAACATATGAATTGGGGTACTTCACGTATGATGGGGTACGGTTTGGTTAGTCTCTGTTGTGTGGTGACCATTGTGGGTTGGATGGTTTCTGTCCAAGGTACGGTTGGAACATACAAGTCGTATGTTAGGGTATGACTGGTAAGATGTCAATCGTATGTTGCCCTAAGTTTAGACCAGGTGATTCTATTCTGCCTAGGGTATGATTTTATGGTACTAGTCGTATGGTTGGGTACGGTTTGGCATGGATGGTAGTATGTTGGACAGTGTTGGGGTCTAAGGTGAGGCCTAGGGTATGAGATAATGTCTGTGGAGGAAATTACCCTAATCATGAATGCCAAGCTTTAGTACAAAATGAGGAACAGGTAAACATTATTGGTTACAGAAATAATTATTCATTTGGTAGTTCCATTGCACAAAAACATCTGAGATTCCAATAGAGTAACCCTAATGGCGCTGAAAATCCCCAATTATTTTTTCAAAAGTAGCAGGTAAAGGGACCACCTGATTTTCAAAATCAAATAAAAGGGCAGTAAAATTTTCTACAGTATCAACAACAACCATAACGATCTCACCAAGGAAACCTTGAGGACATGATGTACAAATTCATTAAGGCCATTGATGAAAAAGTTGAAAGCCAAAGTTTATCCATCACAAACTTGGAAATTTAGATAAGCCAATTAGCAACCTTTATGTCTGGACAAATTCAAGGTGCTCTACCAATCAACGCAGAAAAAAATCCAAAGGAACACCTCAAAGCCATTTATTTATGCTCAAGTAAGAATCTTGATGATCCATATGTCGGTAAATAAGAGAATTCACAAAACACGAAACTAGTAAAAGAAGGGGAAAATAAAGAGAAATGCGAACCATAAAAAGAACAAAAAGTTAAAGAAAAAAAGGCTCATGAAAATGAATTGATAATGAATCCTCATTCTATACCACTTCCTTTTCCCCCAAAAAATGAAAAGAGAAAAACTTGACAAACAGTTTTCAAAGTTTTTTGAAATATTAAGACTTTACATTAACATACCTTTCACAGATGCGTTGACACAAATGCCTTTATATGCTAAATTGCTTAAAGATATTTTATCAAGTAAAAGAAAATTGGAAGAAGTTTATGTAGTTAAGCTCACAAAAAAGTGCAGTGCTATACTTAAAAATAAGCTTCTAGAGAAACTTGGTGATCCAGTAAGTTTTACAATACCTTGTACTTTGGGAGGCGCTCACTTTAAAAGAGCTTTATGTGTTTCAGGTGCTTCAATAAATCTAATGCCTTTTTCTAATTTCAGAAAAAATTAGAACTTGGTGAATGAAGGACATTGGTGTATCTCTACAATTGGCTGATCAAAGTACTAAAAAACCAAAAGTATTAATTGAAGATTTTCTCGTACGAGTTGATAAATTTGTCTTTCCAGTAGATTTTATAGTACTTGAAATGGAAGAAAACACTGAGGTACCATTGATTTTAGGTAGACCATTTCTCGCTACTAGACGAGCAATTATTGATGTCTGTCAAGGAAAATTGATACTACGAGTTAATGAGGAAAGAGTAATTTTTGATATGCAAAAAATAATAAAATTTCCTAATGACGAGTCATCATCTTCTTGTTTTCAAATTGATTTACTAAATGACCTTGCAGATAAATATAAAGATGATCAGTTTATTATAGATTTTCTTGAAAAATGTTTGACTAAATCAGGTACCACAAGTGATGATGATCCCATAATAAAGAAAGAAGCTGAAACACTAGAAAAAAATTCAGAAAATGAGGAAATTTCAATAAAAGAAGTTCAATCAAGGGTTGAACTCAAGACTCTTTCTCCTTATTTGAAATATATTTTTTCTTCTGAGTTATTTCCAGTGATTATTTCATCTTCTTTGACCATAGAACAAGAAAATAGATTAATTACAGTGTTGAAAGAACATAAAAGAGCTTTAGGGTGGACTATAGCTGACATTAAGGGAATAAGTCCAGCTATTTGCATGCATATAATTATCATGGAAGATAATTACAAGCCAATAGTCCAACCCCAAAGGAGATTAAATCCCAAAATACAAGACGTTGTTAAAAATAAAGTGATGAAAATTCTAGCAGCAGTTATTATTTACTCGATGTCTGATAGTCCCTGGGTATGTCTTGTGCAGGTAGTACCAAAGAAAGGAGGTATGATAGAATAAAAAATGAAAATAATAAACTCATACCAACTAGAACCATCATGGTATGGAGAGTGTGTATTGATTATAGACGACTTAATAATGCCACAAGAAAAGATCATTGTTTCCTTGATGGATATGCTGGATACAATCAGATATCAATTGCTGTAGAAGATCAAGATAAAACTACATTCTCATGTCCCCCAAGGTACGTATGCTTATCGCAAATGCCATTTGGGCTATGCAATGCTCCAACAACTTTTTAGCATTGTATGTCGGCTATTTTTTAGATATGACCAAAAAATTTCTTGAAATATTCATGGATGATTTCACGCTTTTTGGAAAAAATATTTGATAATTGTCTCTATCATTTAACCTTGGTACTTAAGATATGTGAAGAGGCAAATCTAGTTCTTAACTGGGAACAATGTCATTTTATGGTAACAAAGGGAATTGTTTTAGGACATAAAATCATTGCTAAAGGAATAGAAGTCGATAAGGCAAAAATTGTTCTTATAGTAGAATTACTCCCTCCTAATACTATCAAGGGTATTAGAAGCTTTTTAGGACAAGCGGGATTTTATAGACGATTTATAAAAGTTGTTTCAAAAATTTCAAAACCATTAACTAACCTACTAATGAAACATGTGAAGTTTGAGTTTTTAGATGACTGTAGGAAAGCATTTGAGATACTCAAGGAACAATTGTGTAACGCTCCAATAGTTGTTTCTCCCGATTGGAATCAACCTTTTGAAATTATGTGTGATGCAAGTGATACAGCAGTTGGATCCATACTAGGAGAGAAGAGATAAAATCTTTAGACCTATTTACTATGCCAATAGAACCCTTAATAAAGCTCAAAATAGTTATGCTACAACTAAAATAGAATTATTGGCAGTAGTATTTGCATTTGATAAATTTCATTCTTATCTAATAGGAACTAAGGTTACAGTATTTACTGATCATGCAGCCTTAAAGTACCTCTTAGCAAAAAAAAGATGCTAGACCTAGATTACTAAGATGGATACTTCTTTTGAAAGAATTTGATCTTGAAATTAAAGATAAAAAAGGGGTCACAAAATTAGGTAGCTGATCATCCGTCACATTTGGAAAATCCTTCTACTGAAACATCAAATATCAAAGAGGAATTTCCCAATGAGCATATCTATACCATTACAGCAAATACAACCCAACCACCTTGGTTTGCTGATATAGCTAATTATTTAGTTGGGGGATGGATCCCAAAAGATTTTTCGTATGAACAAAGAAAAAAACTAAAAAAGAAAATAAGATATTATTTTTGGGAAGACCCTTATTAATTTAAATCTTATGCCGATGGAATAATAAGGCGATGTGTACCAAAAATAGAAATAAATAACATTCTAAGTCATTGTCATGATAGAGTTGTGGGAGGTCATTATGGAGGAAGAAAGACAGTGGACAAAGTGCTAGAAGCTGTTTTTTTCTGGCCATCTCTATTTAAAGATGCATGACAATATGTTGCTTCTTGTGACAACTGTCAGAAGAGAGGTAATATTTCTAAAAAGGATGAGATGCCTCTTAACTCTATTCTTATGTGTGAAATATTTGACGTTTGGGTCATTGATTTTATGGGTTCTTCTCCTCCTTCTAACGGTTATGAATATATTTTAGTTACAGTCAACTATGTTTCAAAATGGGTAGAGGCAATGGCAACTAGACAAAATGATGCTCATGCTGTTTGTGCTTTTCTGAAGAAAAAAAAATTATATTTTTCAGGTTTGGAACTCCACGAGTAATCATAAGTGACCAAGGAACTCATTTTGTAAACAAATAATTTGCTAGTTTGTTATCGCGGCATGGAGTAACTCACAAAATAGGAATTCCATATCATTCTCAAACAAGTGACAAGTAGAAGTGTCCAATAGAGAGTTGAAACGAATTTTAGAAAAAACTATTGTTTTTTTTCTCAAAAAGATTGGTCTTTAAAACTAGATGATGCTTTATGGGCATATAGAACTTCTTTTAAAACACCAATAGGCACATCTTCCTATTGACTCGTATTGGAAAATCTTGTCATCTACCTGTGGAATTAGTACATAAAGCATTCCGGGCTATAAAATTGATAAATCTAAATTTGTTAGATTCAGGTAAGATCGTTTGTTACAACTCGATGAGTTGGAGGGATTTTGACTTCAGGCATATGAAATGCTAAAATATATAAAGAAAAGACAAAATGATGGCATGATAATCTCATCCACCATAAAGAATTTAAAATCGAGGAGAAAGTTCTGTTATATAATAGCCAATTGAGAATGTTTCCAGGAAAATTCAAGTCACGTTGGACAGGACATACATCGTAACAGAAGTAACCCTTTTTGACGATATCGAAATACAACATATAAAAGGCGGAGAAAAATTTAAGGTAAACGGTCAACGATTGAAGCCTTATGTCGCTAGAATATTTGACAAACAGGCTTCGATGATCCTTTTTACTTAAGTAAAGAATACTTATAATCTCGTTAGAAATTGCTATTTATTTAAACTTTTTATTTTTTCATATTTTGGTAATTTTATATGCACGTTAATATTTTAAAATTAAAAGAACAAAAATATCCACTAATACATATTTAGGTAAAGGCTTAAGAATTTCTCTTCATGACTAAAAATATGCCCACCTGCACGTAGTGATAAAATTGAAATTAAGTTTTGAGTAATTCTATTCTTATTTACCCTCCCCCCCAAACCCCCTCCACACACACACATATATTTTATACTTTTAAGAAAAGGGGAAAGGAGTGAAAAAGTTGTTCGTTCACATCCAGTGAAATACATAGTTATATAAAATATGCCCCTTCTAATATTATTATATTCATTATACATATAATAATATTAGAAAATAAGATAATTTCAATTGACTAAACCTATCCTAAAGGGTAAAAGAAGTTGAATACAACTTTTCTTCCACATTAAGATAAATTTGGTGAAAGAAAAGGTCTTTACAAGGATTCACTTATTTGTATCCGTGTACACTACAAAAACTACTATTTACAATTTGTGTACACGATGATTATCTTCTGTATAATTTAAAGAACATTCTTTCACCATTTGGTTCTTTATAAAAGAGATTACCCATCAAGATTTCATATCCAGAAAAGAAAAAAAGAAAAGAAAGAGTTACCTGTTTTTATTCTGAGAATGGCACCATAATGCTCTAAGCTTACAAATAAGTATGATAGAACTAGGTTTATTTCCTATAATGCTAATGAATGGGAGAAAGAGGCAATAGGTTGTTATCTCATGGAAAATTATAGATTTGCACTTATTGAAGTAGATGGCGAACAAATTCAACCTGTTCTTGAATCAATCAAACCACGCCGCTGGATCAAGTTTGCTCAAAATCCTGGACCTATAGTTTCAATACTTGTTAGGAAATTTTATGCTAACATGGATGTAACCACTAACATTTCTACTATTAGGGGTCATACAATTTTCTTTGCTTCTTGTGTTATCCAATAGGTTGTATGAGACCCCGGAGTTGGATGACACACACTTGTACGTTTTACTTTGTGATCCAACTTGGAATGAGATTGGCCTAGATTTATGCCCGCTTGGAATTGAATGGCATATTGATACACATGGTTAGTGAGATTGGTTTTTGGCTAGAAATATCAGTTTAGTGTCTAAGGTATGGATCTTATCTTTAAGCTCAAGGTTAGAACCAAATAGAAACACTTATGAAATTAGTCCAAGAAGGGCTCATTGGTTGTATACAATCATGCAGCGCTATCCTATCAATGTTGGTATAGTTATATGTGAAACTATAAAGCATTGCTGAACAAAGAAATCCGTGAGATCTTTTTATTTTGTTTTTATGATCACACAACTAATCAATATATTTGAAAACCCACTAGCTCTGGACTTTGATTTTGTTATGTCGACAAATATTGGAATGCCCACTTTGCGTGCTCTCAGCCCATGTGTAGGACCAAATAAGGGAGCAGGAAGACGACTACCAGTAAGGGGAGAATTTGCTGCATATGTTGAAAAGATGGAGGAACAAATAAAAAATATTTACAACCAACAACAACAAATGATGGAAGATCTGGCCGTACTACGAACTATACAAATAGAGCATTTTGTTCATATTACCACTATCCTGCAAAATTTTGGGTATATGATAAACACTATGGTATCCGTATTGTAACTAACCAATGTCCCTACAATTGCTCAGTTTACATTTCAGGATGTGGACTTTAACTTTCCTGTAGGGCATGTGAATTTTCAGCCACCATTACATGAAGATCACACTTTACATGGAGGAATCGTAGCTAAAAATGACCCACATCTAAAGATTCAATAGGATCATGAATTTATGCCTCGAGTTTTTGATCCAGAATATGTCGATATCGATATGGCTTTAGAGAAACTTATTAGGATGTCGGAATCAAGTATTGGTAGCAAAAATATTGCCCGTAGCAGTACAAATAAGGAGTGAAAGCCAAAAGTCCTCCAACTTGAGTCTTACATTTGATACAATGTGAGATTAAAGTGTGGGGGTAGGTAACAATGTTTCTTTCTCTTTTGGTTTTTGGCTGGTATCTTTTTATGGTCTTAAAGTCACCAATAGTTAGTTTTTTCTAGTGTCCTATATATATATATATACACACACACACACACATACACACTCTAAGTGAAGGGGTAGAGAAAAAGATTGTGTTGTTTGTTATTTGTTTTAGCTGCTCCTTCGTATAGAATCTATAGAAGTTGTAAGATAACTTATCTACTGATGCATAAAATAATATACTAAGGCTTATGTTGATATCATTATGCCTATTATGTTACCAAGTTTTGGGGAAGTATGGTTGATTTTCTTGTAATATTTTTCTAGAAACTATACTTTTAAGTCGCATGGGAGAAAGTTTTTCAAATGTTGAACTCGGATCATGAAGTCATCGAGATATCTTTTATTCACTAAATCCTAAGATGTGCACATCCTGCATTATCAATCTAATTTACTCCATCGCATGTGTTTATTTCTTTTCTCTGAAATATCCTAAGATAATGTCTAAACTTATATGTGGTAAATAAAACTCATCGGGATCACTCTATTATATGTGGTAAGAATATGCACCCAGATTGTAGCAGAAAATGGTCATACTCTGGATTGACATGGCAAGTTTTGAATCTCCATAGTCTATTCTTCAATTTAGAAGACTATCTCTTGTTACTAACCAATGGAGCACTGCTCCTATAATGCTATGATAGAAATTTAAGAGTTTGTGAGGTAACTTCTCCCACTATTTCTTTTATATGGAATTTCTTAGCTAATGGAGTAGTATTATGTGGCTAAATAACCTCTTTTATAATGTAACTTGAAAAAAATATATCTCAGTGTTATTGATATGAACTCTTAGTCTAGCAACATAAATCTTTCTGCTTCAACATCTTTGGTATAAAAGGACCTTTTCTTATAGAAACGTCGAAACATAAGTTGCGTGAACTTACATCATTTCTTCGAAATTATGTTTTTCTTGCATTGTGAAAGTATAAATTATTAAAGGACCATCAATTATAAAAGATAAAGTTCCAGGTCTCTGCATCGAGAAAGTTTGTTTTAGTTTTCTTGCAAAAAGTTTACCTTAAAGAGCTTGTGAATTTGCACTTTTGGGTTCAAGCTATTACTTCTGAATTATGGATACATACGATTCTTGTTCAGATATTTCAAGTGCATTTTTAATATTCTATTGATGGCATGAATACAATCAAACAACACAAAATTATTTCATCTAACTTAAGAGTTATATTCCGTGAACATGGCATTTTTGTTAACAATTCAGCTTTGTAGGAAACCTTTTGTTTTGAAACCTCAAAAACTCAGTTTTAACAAATATACAAGACTCAAGTAAGGAACCATTAGCATTCACATATCTTTTTCTTATACTACTACAATGTCCAGGAATCTAGATTAAAAAGCTAGTTCAGAAGCGAGTAAGATAGAAGAGGTCCTTTGTAACTTTTGAATTATCACCAGCGCTCTAGAAATGAATCAGGGAAGTTTATTTATCTCCATTTACTTCTAATTTGTGTGCCATGGGGACATGATATTATTTAAGAATGGGGGTAGAGAAATATAATATTAATAGATATGTATGTTTTTATTTTATTTTATTTATATATTTCATTTTTATTTTATTGTATTAAATTTAAAATTTTAAAATATATATATATATATATATATACATATATTATAGTTATTAAGTTATTTTATCCATAAGAAAATTTATTTTATGTACTTCCATGGATTTATTGGTTTGATTCTTTGCCATGGTCGTAATATTTTGAATCGAACACTTTTTAGGATTTTTTTTGTTATTTTTAAAAAAAAAATTGGCTAAACTTAATTTGTTTTGAAAATCATGAGATTTGGGAAAAGTTGATCTAATGAAGTATGATTCTTGACTTGTGTGACTATATTTTTTAACTCATACATACTTATTGATGAATGAAATTATGGTACTCACTATTCCTAAGTGCATTGTGTGGTTTGTATATATTACCTAGTTCCCATGCTTATTTGGAAATCTAGAACTTGCTTGGAATGTGATTTAAGGCAAAATTCTAGGTAGATTTTGAGTTGAGAAATAAAAGTAGGCCTTCCTTGTTAAACCATTGCTTAATTGACCCACCTTGTTAAAATTTTATCACTATCTATCCCCCTTTTGGCCTAATAAATTATCCCTTGTTTATTGATCACTCATCTTTAACCCTTAACCATTTGTATGTCATGACTTATTGCTTCTTAACCCTATTTCCTTTTAGGAACTTTGAGTATTGATTTAAAATGCTGAATATTAAATGTAAATGGTGAAAGAGATAGGTAAGATCTTTGATATGACGATATGGAGACTATAGAAAAACAAACGATTGTCAAAAAAATGAGGAAAGAAAGAAAAAAAATTCAACTCCATGGAAACTGTAAAGAAATATTTTAAATATAATATGTATATATATATATATATATATATGAAAGATTTTTGGTTCAAAAGGGAATGAAATGCAATAGTGTTTTGAGTAAGAAAGTAAAATATAGTACCTAAAGGGAAATTTGATCACTATCATCCCTATGTATCCTACTCATCTCTAAGCCTGATTATAACCTCATAAAATCCCTACATGATCTCAACTCAAAGACTCCTACATTAGAGGAGAATCACATAATAGTCAAGCTTATGGTTATTTTTGGTAACATGTATACTTCTTTGTTGAGAGAGTGAATTTTTTCTACATATGCCTCCTTTTTGTTCAATCGATATATTGTGTGATATATGGGCATCTCTCTTCATTTGTTAAGGCACATTTGGGATTAGAAGAAAATAATTATTTTAGTTATCAATTAGTGAATATGAGTACGGTTAAAAGTTGTCGAACTCATTTAGACTTCTTAGTCGATTATTCCCTCCAAAGTTTTCATGATTTTATTTTAAAATATTTTAGCCATTATAATTATTTATTCTCTTTGCTCGAGGACAAGCAAATATTTAAGTATGGGGGAATTTGATAAGAGAAAAAAGACATATATAAATTTAGTTATTATCTAATTTTAATATTAATATTTCTTTTTCTTTTTTTTCATAAAATATCATAATTTAACAAGAAAACATCAACTAAGAAGATATGTAGCAAAACAAATACAAGTACTGATTTAAAAGAAAAGATCAACACAAAAGAAGATATCTAAGAAGTGCAAAGTAAAGGAACAAAAAGTTGTTGCAAATATGCAAAATAAAGTTACACAATTTTTTATTTACATGGGACCTACAAGCTAAAAAAGGAAAGGAAAACAAAAGAGAGAAAGAAAATAAGAAAGAGCCGTTGAGAAAAATAATAAAAAATATAATGGGCCCACCAATTAAAACAAAACAAAAGAAAAGGTAAGGAAAAGAAGAAAGTTGATTGGAGGGTGCAGATTTGCTTAAACCAAACTTTCTACAAATGATAACAATTCATTTTGTTTGGCGGAGAGAGACATACCTTCATCTATAAACTAGAAGACTTTCATTCATTTTGGAGAGGAATTTGGGGGGAAGAATACAACACGTCTTATAATATTTTAATTATTTTATATGGAATACTTCTAGTTCCTTCTTTTAATTATATAGCAAAATTATTCAACTTAATATTTTCGTCTATTTTCTTATAAAATGGAGAAGAAGAATTTCATTCATCGTACCAATTTTAGAATGGAGTAATTTTCTATTGTATTGCGAGAATGATGAATCTTGATATTTATATATAATAGTAAACATTATTCCAAAATTTTACATGCCTGAGCTAAAGCTTTCTACTTAATTTCTATTCGTTATTCATATAGATGTTATTTAGCATGTTAATCTATCTACTTTGTACTACAATTTTACATATTACTAATTCCGTAATTGAGAGACGCAGAAGAAGTAATACCATTAATTGGAGTATTGCTAGAGTGTTAATATTTATTTAATGACATCTATATATTTTATGTTATAATTAATTCTACATTTATTTGTAACTGAAAGGGGAGAATAGTGTAATAATTAGTCATAACAAGTAAGGTAACTGAAAGGGACTTACTAAAAAATGAGCATGTGTTAGTTCAAGTACATATTTCTAGTTCTTTAACATTACTATCTTGACAATCAATTTGCATAACTGAAAGGCCATTTAATTTCTCAATTTTAGTAATTATACATAAATATAATCGTGAGAGGTATTTATACAATTATGAGAAATATAAATTAGGAATAAATAATTTTCTTATTATAGAAATATCGATGAAGTTAGGATCCCAACACCTTTTAATATATATATAAAAAGGATAAAACAAAAAACCAAAAAAAAAAAAAAGAAACGTTCTCTTCTTATAGGTTATTAATTAGTTAATTCACCATTCAACTCTTTCTAATTTTCTCAAATAGTAATTAAAACAAGAGACGTCTATAGAATAGATAAACCAATATCTTTGGGTTCGACATCTTTCTATGCTATTATTTGATAAGAGGCATGTTAAAACTATACATACACCAGTGACTCGTCAGGCATAAATGTTGTATAGTTTAGGTTTTCAAATATATGTCGGGGGTTTTGGTTACAATGGTTGATTATGATTTTCCCATATTTTTTACTTATGGTTTTCATATTATTATGGTGGTTTGAATATTTGGTTGCATGGGAATGGTTAATTGGTACTTGGTTTTGGCTTTGGAAATACTATGACCCCAACATGTTTGATAAAATGCCTATGAGAATGTTTGTAGTTAAATTGTTGGACTTTCATTGAACTATGCATGGTATAATTTGGTAATGGAAACCTAAATAGTTTAAATGGTTTGGAATGGTTAAATGTTAAGGTCTTGGTGGTTACGGTTGGTCTAATTGAGAGCCTTGAGGGGTACAAGGGAATTCCCCCAAGAAACCAAAATAATGATCACTTATGGGTTACATTGGATTCCCCCAAGTCAACTTAACAATGTAATCTATGGGTACATGAGAATCTCTTCTTTTTAGAAAGGATGGCTAAGGACATTGCTTGTAAGATATAGTCAGTATGATGATACCACTACTTATAGCCTTGGTTAATAATAAATTGAATTGGTGGTTTGGTTGTATAGTAATGGTTTTTATTGGAAAATAATGTTAGGGTGTGATAGTTAATCGTGAAGGTATGTGTCTAATGGACGGACACTGGAAACTCATTTTTGCTGACATGAGGATTGGCCATGGCGACCATATATTATACTTATGAAGTACACGGGAATCCCCTAAGTACACTTGTACATATGTATCATAGAGTACGAAGGGTACTCGAGAATCTCCTACTCCTATGGTATCTTCGATTTGTGCGGCTACACCCAACATGACCCATTTAGGGGGTTACATTGGACCCATATAACCCATGGGTGGTTCTGAAATGGTTAAGCTAGATCCGGTTTCTTTCTCGGCATAGATTATATATATGCATGGTTGTATATGCATGTGGTTGCTTACTTGGTTTTAAAGGTTGGAATTATTTTATACCTATCGTGAGTACTTGCTAGCATTTATCTACTAACCTGTCTTTGGTTGGCTGTATTGATACACCTTGGCTTTGAACCCTTAAAGAATATCCTAAGTTTGAGATTCTAGGTAGGGTACGGTTTGACCATACCTCTCATATGCTAGGGTACGTTCTAGTACCCACCCTCTCGTATGATGATCAATTTAGGTTGATAACATTCTATCCAAGGATGGTTTTACCTCTCCCTAGTCATATGTTTAGGTACTAGTCATAAGCTGACAAGTTGTATAATGTCTTGAGCTTGACTTAGTACATTCTACCTAGGGTACGAGTTGTAGGGTACTTATTGTACCTTAGGGTATGACTTGGAATTATATGATCGTATGTTGATTGGTATGGGGGTTCAAGGGAAAGTTTAGGGTACAAGTAAGGGTACCACTTGTACACTAGGGTACAGTTTAGGGGAGGTTAGTCGTACCCTCCTAGGTTTAATTTTTAACTTTTTAGCTGAGGAAATTTTAGACATTTCCCACCCCTAAACCTTTATGACCTACGTCTCAAAACATTGTTTGGCCCTTCATTATTCACTTGGACAATATCAAAACATTCCAGAATCCTCTCAAAACCTTCTTCAACAAGATTGGAGGCTAGGGTTTCAACAGGTATTCATCTAGAGGCTAAAGGATCAAGTTCTTTCCGTGAAATATCTTGTATAAGGAATGTGACTCTTCCCTTATTGTTATTTCTAAAATATCATGTGTTTTAAACATTGATTTTTATTCTTGAATGGTAGTTTTTTTGAAACAAGTGTTGAGGTTTTTGATGCATAGTGATGAGTATTGTGTACTCTTGTTTAAACTTGTGTTTATACATATTTTTTGTGAAGGTTTGCATATGTGGGTGCTTGTTGATTGTGGTTCAACAAATTGATCATGAGTAACCCTAATATTGATAGTTTTCACTTTGGTTTTGGTCATGGTAAAGGTATTCCCTCAAGGTGTTTGTGAAAATGTCTAAGAGAAATAACTAGTTACATGTTAATAGTGTTTTGAACTAAGACAATGGCTTAGTGAGTAAGAACGATTGGTAAATGAATTTGTAAAGGACTTGTTAGACATATAATGAGTTAATTGGTAGCCTTGGTGGTTTGATTGGTTAAAAGGGATTTGAGTCCCTAAACATGAAATTGAATTGTGTTTGAACTAAAGCTTGATGTAAGAATACTAATGAAGAATGAATGGTTTGGTAAAGGTCTTAATGACCATAATTTGACTTGAATGGTGGTTGAAACTAAGGCATTGGTATTGATAAATGGTTCATAAATACCCTATGGTCATGTATGGTGTTGAATTGTAGCCTTGATGGGTTGAATTGGCTAAGTTGGTTATAGAGTCCTTAAATGTTGAACTGAGTGGATGTGAATGCATAGTTAGAGTCCCAATATCAACTAGTTATGGACATGATGACTTGTGGTTAGAGTCCACTTTCTTAATAAGTTGGCTTGTGGTTAGAGTCCACTTGTCTAATAAAACGGCTTGTGATTAGAGTCCACTTGCTTAATAAGATGACTTGTGGTTAGAGTCCATTTGCTTAGTAAAATGGCTTGAGGTTAGAGTCCTCTTGCTTAATATAACTGGGAAGGTCAAACTCCCTAACCTACGTGAGTGGGAGGTTAGAGTTATCCACTTTATGGTTTATTATTGGGTGTTTCAAAATGCATGCTAAGGCCTTGTTCCCTTTCTCGACACTTGATGTATCTATATATCTATGTATAGGCCTATGTATACGTATGTGGTTGCTTTTGATTGTTTGACTTGGTTTTGAATAATGGATCTATTTTATCCTTACCCTTGAGTTACATGTTAGTGCTCTAACTGCTAATTATTTTTGAATGTTGTGTCCTCATACGACATAGGGGCCGGAGATTCTTCTTCTCTTCCTGCACAGTGACCAAGTGTTCGAGTGGTCACGTGTAAACTTTGAAGTGGTAAGCTACCACACTTCGGGAGGTATACATTTCAGGGTCTTTATCTTATGTCATAGACTTGTTTTTTAGCTACTGTTAGGGACATGTCCCGACATATTATAGACATCGGATTTGTAGAGTCTTTGTGGATGACTATGAACTTGGGTATGTTGGTTTAGAATGTTAACATTAATAGAATGATTAGACATTCTTAAGTTATGTTGATTTGTGTAATACCCCACATTTTGGACTAGAATGGAAATCCGTCATTCATATGTGTAGATGTTCTAAAAGCCTCGAATCCTATCTAATTTAGTGTGTTAATCAATTATTTAGTGTGGGAATCTATTCGAGCATGAATTAAGATCTTAGAGGTCCCCTAACTCAAGCACGAGTTGAAAGCTTTTCGATTATTCTAGTTTGAATGAGCGTCAAAACTTAAGTCAACTTTAATCGACCATAACTACTTGTATATATAAAATTAGAGGATCTACTATATATCAAATGAAATCTCTTTAAATTATCTTTCCAACGATACCAATTTCATCATAAACTGATATTAGAGCAAGGAGTTATGCCCATTTTACTCCAGTATATCAGGCTGGGAAACTGAGTGAAGACATTCGTGATAAGCTGTCACGAGCGAGACGACCTATCACCAATGTCGTCATCCCTAGAAAGATTTCTACCCCCAGTGATGATATTTTTTGATAAGTCATCACACCTGTGACGGCCTATCACCAATTGTCGTCAACCTTAACCAGAAAATCAGAATTTCACCCTTTTGTGATGATATTTCGTGATGACTAATCACCAACTTGACGGCTTGTCATGGATGTTGTTAGCTATTTTTTTTCAGAAATTTAAGGACGTTTTTGCAAGGGTATTTTGGTCTTTTTCCATCTTTTGGAGGTCTCTATAAATATGAGGAACCCCATCCGAACCCTAATTTCATCATTTACTCTTCCAATTCCCTTAAGAGAAAATATCTATGGTTTTATTCAAGAACCCTAATCTTCCAAAAATCATCCATAAATTCTTCAAGATTTCTTCAAGAATCAAGTTCCTCATAGTGTGGGCTTCGAGAATCATTTATTACAAGTGTGGATAGAGTCTCAAGCATTAAAATTCATCCAATTTCAAAGATTAAAGTATGTAGATGTTGATTCTTGGGTCCCTTTCATCCAAGAAGCTCAAGAACCCTTTTTAAAATATGAAGATTTTATTTTTGTGAGATTCCATGATTTGTATGAGTTGAAATTGATGTTACATGCGTTGTTGAGTTTTGATTCATGTTTGTTTACAAGATTCATGAGTTCTGACCCTAGTAGGTGGAATCCATGTGATATTTGTGATGAATCTTCCTTATGTTGCTTTCTATGTGATGTGTTCATGACTTTTGGGTGTAGAAATAGTTGAATAAGCGAAGCATGTCCCCTATAGGTTTGATAAAGAGCTTAGGTGAAGCATAAGAGCCATTATAGTATGTTGAATAGGAAACCCCAAATTGAGAGTTAGTTTATGCATGCCTAGTGTTTGATAAAATGCCCAAGTAAATGAATTATTCCATGGTAGTAGGAAATCCCCAAATAAGTGTGAACCCATGCATGTCTAGTGTTTTACTGAAGGACCTTAGTGAACAAGTGGATATGTGAGAGTAGTAAATTCCCCAATTATGTGCTCTTGATATATGCTAAGTTTTTAATACATGCTAAGTGGTTAGCAAGTAAGTTATGAAATGATAGTATGAAGTTTCCCCAAGCCATGTGATATCCAAACACATGTCAAGACTGATATAGGTATGAAATAGTTGAGGTAAAACTTGGTTGAATAAAGTACGATCTAGTAGCATGTTTCCCCTATGTTATTATATGATTATGATTCCAAGATGCTTAAAGTAACCCCTTGGCAACTGTGATGATGAATAGACGTTTGTGATCCTTAAATGCTTGAGGTGATATCTTAATGATTGTGGGAATAAACATATGACATGATTCCTAATTACTTGAAGAGATGCTTTAATGATTGTGAAGATGCTTTAATGATTGTGATGATGAATGAATGCTTGTGATGATGAACAAATGCTTGTGATGATGAATGAATGATTGTGGTGATGACTAGTCAAGAATCATTATGCTTTACTTTTATGCTATCGACTCCTGGCGGTATTTATACCCGATAATAGAATTGTTTTCTAGAGCCTGTTTTAGTTTCTTAATAATTTTAGTCGATCCATGATTCTCAAAACTCAGTGAACTATAGAACTCTGTATCCTCAGACAAGGGAAGAACTTAAGAAAGATCAGTAGTCTTAGTTATCTATGTAATCTCTATATTGCTAGTAATCTAACCTCAGTCCTGTAATCAGCTCCAGATCTAATAGTATTCAAGTGATTCAATTCTAATCTCAGAAGCGATTTGAGTAATCTATCAAGCTTTGTATTGTCAGTCAGATACCATGATTCAATACCATTTCCGTCAGATACAGGACTAAGTGATTTCAGCGTAACTCCGTCAGATCTTTTGAGAAACATGATCAGTATAATATTTCAGTTCAGTTATGTTTAGTTGAGAATTCAGTTTAGAGTCTTTTTGTTGGGAGTAGAAACTAGCACCGAGCGAGGGAAGGGATGGCGGCTCTTCCCATCAGTGAGAGAGGCCAGAGTCATTAGTAGCAATCCCTGACCTCCAGTACTGCATAGCCAGCACAGGATACAGGAGTCACCATTAGGAAAGGCTATCACCTCTAGAGAGAGAGAGTATTTGACTATTATATTGCCTTAGGTTGACTTTTTGCTAGGGGTCATCCGTGAGAGGATTGACCAGAGAGAGGTCTTTACCCGTGGCATGGTATTGACACCCTTCCAACTGGGGTTACAGCGTTGACCCCACCTATAAAAGATTGGGGCATGTCGGTTAAGTAGCTACTTTCTACAGTTATAATTTCAGTTTCAAATTCAATCTCAGTTTCAGTATCATGCTCAAAAATTAGAACTGTCAGATACAGTTATCTATCTTTATGAGGAACTCAGGTAGTTCCATTAATTCATGGACCATCCCATCAGATAGGCTTGGTCTCATATACAGTTATTTAATATCATATTCAGAGGTATACCGCCAGACAGGCTTGATCACAGTATCAGATTTCTATTGAGTATTCTTGTTGTTAGATTCAGATATAATCATACTTCTTATCTTTGATAATCACTTCCAAAATAATCTGTTAGAAAAGTTGATCTCTAATCCTATCAGTCAAAAGTAGTAAAGCTCAGAATTCAGTCCTTGATGTAAGTACATCCAGACTTTCAGTTATTAGTATCAGATGAGTCAGCAATTTAGTATCTCAGTGTCAGTAATGAGTTCAGTCTGCAGTAAAGTGGTATTCGAGTTTCAGTGTCTAGAGTTGTGATGATTGTGTTCATGATCTATGCATTCATATATTTGTTCTCATGCGACATCTTCATGATTATTCAGTTTAGATATTGTGCATGCATAAGCCCTTGCATTAGCCTACCTCGTCTACATACTTGGTACATTCTTGTACTAACGCATTTGTGCTATGGTGTTTTATTTGACACATAGGTTCAGAGGCACAAAATCTAGAGTATCCTCAGCAGTTCAGTCCCAGTCAGCAGCAGTAGCAGTGAGCCCTCTTCTTTCAAGAATGAATCTCAGTTTACTATTATTGCTTCAGACTTTGTTTATTTTTAGTTGACAGAGTTATTTAGGGACTTGTCCCATCAACTCCCCAGTTCAGACAGTTTAGAGGCTCTTTAGACGGATGTATTAGTATTCAGTTTTCTGTATTATAAGTATTCATAGATTATTAAACCTTGAGGCTAGTTTCCATATTTATTTTAGATTTTATGCAGTGTATAGGTACAGATATCAGTAAAGGTTTAGCTTGTGGTCTTTCGGGGTCATAAACACCATGTGACATCTCGGGATGGAATCTCGAGGAATTACAAACTTGGTATTAGAGCCTAAGGTTCAAAAGTGTCCTAGGGAGTCTAAAAAGCCGCATCTAGTAGAGTCTTGTGCATGAGTGTGTAGCGCACCACATTTATGTACAAGAGGCTACAGGATGATCTTAGGAGCAACCTCTTATTTCAATGATCATTTCATGTAAGTGAGCATGAGCTCAAGTTGGTTCTCAGTCTAATCCACTTCTTTCTTCTAATAATAGAGTATGCCTCCTCGCAGAGATTTTGTTTGTGGGGTTGATGATCAGCACCCTCAGCCAGTAGATCTTGAGAATAAGAGTGTGTCACATGCAGAGTTTTGGGCAGCTTTTCAGGCGCTAGCCCAAGCTGTGACTAATGTTCAGGGAAATCGTCAGGCTGCAACCCCACCTCAGCAAGATGAGAATTCCGCTGCTACCAGGGTTAGGAATTTTATGAAAATAAACCCACCAAAATTCTTTGGGTCAGTAGTAGGTGAGGATTCGCAGCTTTATCTAGAGGAGGTGAAGAAGATCACCCAGATTATACATGTTTTTGAGGAGGAGAGTGTTGAATTAGCATCTTATAGGCTGAAAGATATTGCTCATGATTGGGTAGTGATGTGGGAGAAGAGTAGAGGAGAGAATGCAGCTTCCGTGACTTGGCAGAGTTTCAGAATACCTTTCTAGATAGGTTTTTCCCGCTAGAGATGATAGAATCTAAGGTAGAAGAGTTCATGAACCTAAGGCAAGGTTCCATAACTATGAAAGAGTATTCTCTTAAGTTTAACCAATTAGCTAAGTATACTCCCGACTTGGTAGCTGAACCTAGAGTGAGTATGAGTAAGTTTTTGTCTGGGGTGTCAAGTTATGTGTTGAAAGAGTGTAGAACTGCTATGATCAATAGAGATATGGACCTTTCTAGGCTAATTGATGCATGCACAGCAGATTGAGGTAGATAAGATGAAGGAGAGTGAGAGAGTGAGTAAGAGAGCCAAGATAGGTAGTCGTGGTTTCTCGCAGTTAGGGTCTCAAGGTGTAGTAGTTCTCAGTATGGTTGGATATTTTTAGTTCCATCTCCATCTTCAGCTAGTGTACTCGCACCTATGTTTGGGGGTGTCAGATCTAAGGAGCGCTAAGCTCCAATGCCCAGAGTAGTGCTTGTGGTGTTTGTACCCATCCGCGTTGTGGAGAGTATGGCAGGCGCCACCAAGGTGTGTGTAGAGCCAGTAGTGATGTATGCTTTGGGTGTGGTGAGCCAGGCCATAGAAGACAATAATGTAGAGTGTTGACTCAAAGGGGTAGACTCTATGCGCTTCAGGCTCGCCTTAATTGGGAGGGATTCCCTAAAATAGACCCGGGTATATTATGAGCCCTTCATCTTTATGACAGCACTGATAGATCTTTTTCTCCCATTTTAAGCTTATATGTTAGCATGAGTCATGCATGAGTTTCAGCTCTTGATCGGTCAATCATGACCCAGTCTGTAGGTACCCCGCGCACCGCCCCAGTATTTCAGCAAAGTGTGTTTAGAGGGACATAGAGTCCCAAAGGGAAGATACCCCAAAGTATTATGATGTTTCATGCCATTAGACTCATCCTGATGCATGTTCATATTTTCTTTATAAAGTTAGCATCAGTCGTTATTGCATTGTCAAGTAGTGCTTTTGAAAGTCATCTTAGCCAGACATTCATGCATTAGATATACGCATTTAGTAGAAATGAGTTCAGCTTGTCAGTGTGTGATCAGTTATGAATTCTTGAGATCAGCCCAGTTATGAGTCCATGCATTAGATATGCATGAGTATAATGAGAATTCAGCTATGAGTAGATTCAGTCGAGCATTCCATGCATCAGATATGGAGTCCTAGTGCGATAACTCTATATGTCCGTGGTTCTAGTTGCATAGTCTTGTTCTAGATATTCACATCCCTTAAGTAAGTTCATTTGATCAGTACTCGTAACTTATCAAGAGACATTCGAGGATAAATGATTCCAAGGAGGAGATAATGTAATACCCCACATTTTGGACTAGAATGGAAATTCATCATTCATATGCGTAGATGTTCCAAAAGCCTCAAATCCTATGTAATAACGTTTTTTAATCAATTATGTAGTGTGGGAATCTATTTGAGCATGAATTAAGATCATAGATATCCCCTAACTCAAGGACGAGTTAAAAGCTTTCCTACAATTCAAGTTTTAGTGAGCGTCAAAACTTGGGTCAACTTCAATTGACCATAACTCCTTGTACATATCGAATTAGAGGAACTACTATATATCAAATAAAATATCTTTTAATTATCTTTCTAACAATACTAATTTCATCAAAAAGTAATATTGGAGCAAGGAGTTATGCCCATTTTACTCCAGCATGTCAGACTGGGAAACTAAGTGACGACATTCGTGATAAGCTGTCATGAGCGTGACAACCTATAACCAATATCGTCATCCCTGGGCAGATTTCTACCCCTATTGATGATATTTTATGATAAGTTGTCATGTCTGTGGTGGCCTATCACCAATGTCGTCAACCTTAACCAGAAAATCAAAATTTCACCCTTTTGTGATGACATTTTGTGACAACTTATCACCAGCTTGACGTCTTGTCACGAATGTCGTCAGCCAATTTAAGGACGTGTTTACAAGGATATTTGGTCTTTTCCCATCTTTTGGAGGTCTCTATAAATATGAGAAACCCCATCCAAACCCTAATTTCATCATTTATTCTTCCAATTTCCTTAAGAGAAAATATCTAGGGTTTTATTCAAGAACCCTAATCTTCCAAAAATCATCCATAAATTCTTCAAGATTTCTTTAAGAATCAAGTTCTTCATATTGTGGGCTTCGAGAATCATTTATTACATGTGCGGATAGAGTCTCAAGCATTAGAATTTATCCAATTTCAAAGATTAAGGTATGTAGATATTGATTCTTGGGTCCGTTTCATCCAAGAAGCTCAAGAACCCTTTTTAAAATATGAAGATTTTATGTTTGTGAGATTCCATGATTTGTAGGAGTTAAAATTGATGTTACATGTGTTGTTGAGTTTTGATTCATATTTGTTTACAAAATTCATGAGCTTTGACCCTAGTAGGTGGAATTCATGTGATATTTGTGATGAATCTTCCTTATGTTGCTTTCTATGTGATGTGTTCATGACTTTTGGGTGTAGAAATGGTTGAATAAGCGAAACATGTTTCCTATAGGTTTGATAAAGAGCTTAGGTGAAGCATAAGGGCCATTATAGTATGTTGAATAGGAAACCCCAAATTGTGAGTTAGTTTATGCATGCCTAGTGTTTGATCAAATGCCCAAGTAAATGAATTATTCTATGGTAGTAGGAAAACCCCAAATAAGTGTGAACCCGTGCAAGTCTAGTGTCTTGTTTAAGGGCCTAAGTGAACAGGTGGATGTATGAGAGTAGTAAATTCCCCAATTATGTGCTCTTGATATATGCTAAGTTTTTAATACATGCCAAGTGTTAGTAAGTAAGTTATGACATTATAGTATGAAGTTTCCCCAACCCATATGATATCCAAACACATGTCAAGACTGATATAGGTATGAAATAGTTGAGGTAATACCTGGTTGAATGGAGTACAATCTAGTAGCATGTTTTCCCTACATTATTATATGATTATGATTCTGAGATGCTTCAAGTGACCCCTTGGCGACTATGATGATGAATAGACATTTGTGTTCCTTAAATGCTTGAGGTGATGTCTTAAAGATTGTGGGGATGAACATATGAATGATTCCTAATTAATTGAAGAGATGCTTTAATGATTGTGAAGATGCTTTAATGATTGTGATGATGAATGAATGCTTGTGATGATGAATGAATACTTGTGATGATAAATGAATGATTGTGGTGATGACTAGTCAAGAATGATTATATTTTACTTTTATGTTATCGAGTCCTGGGGGTATTTATACCCAACAATAGAGCTGTTGTCTAGAGCCCGTGTCAGCTTCTCGATAATTTCAGTCGAGCCATGATTCTTAAAACTCAGTGAATTATAGAACTCTGTATCCTCAGACAGGTGCAGAACTTAAGAAAGCTTAGTAATCTCAATTATCTTTGTAATCTCTATATCGCTAGTAATCTAGCCTCAGTCCTTTAATCAGCTCAGATCTAATAGTATTCAAGTGATTCAATTCTAATCTCAAAAGCAATTCGAGTACTCTATTCAACCTCTATATTGTCAGTCAGATACCATGATTCAATACCATTTCCGTCAGATACAGAACTAAGTGATTTCAACGTAACTCAGTTAGATCTTTTGAGAAACATGATCAGTATAAGATTCTGTTAAGTTATGTTCAGTTGACAATTCAGTTTAGAGTCTTTCAGTTGAGAGTAAAAACTAGCACCGAGCGAGGGAAGGGATAGCGGCTCTTCTCGTCAGCGAGAGAGGCCGCAGTCGTTAGTAGTAATCCCTAACCTCAAGAACTGCGTAGCTAGCGTAGGATACGGGAGTCACTATCAGGAAAGGCTATCACCTCCAGAGAGAGAGAGAATTTAACTATTATATTACCTTAGGTCGACTTCCTGGTAAGGGCCATCCGTCAGAGAGGATTGACCAAAGAGAGTTCTTTATTCGTGGCACGGTATTGACACCCTTCCAGCTGGAGTTACAGGTTTGACCCCACCTGTGGTAGGTTGGGGCATGTCGGTTTAGTAGCTACTTCCCATAATTACAATATCAGTTTCAGATTCAATCTCAGTTTCAGTATCAATCTTAAAAAATCAAGACTGTCAGATATAGTCATCTATCTTTATGAGGAACTCATATAGTTCCATTAATTCATGGACCATTCAGTCAGAGAGGCTTGGTCTCATATACAGTTATTTGATATCATATTCAGAGATATGCCACCAGATAGGCTTAATCACAATATTAGATTTCTATTGAGTATTCTTATTGTCAGATTCAGATATAATTATACTTCTTATCTTTGATAATCACTTCTGGAATAATCTGTTAGAAAAGTTGATCTCTAATCCTGTCAGTCGAAAGTAGTAAGCTTAGAATTCAGTCCTAGATGTAAGTACATCCAGACTTTTAGTTATCAGTAGCAGATGAGTCAGTGATTCTGTATCTCAGTGTCAGTAGTGAGTTTAGTCTGCAGTAAAGTGGTATCTCAGTTTCAGCATCTAAAGTTGCGATGATTGTGTTCATGGTTTGTTCATTCATGTATCTGTTCTCATACAGCATCTTCATGATTATTCAGTTTAGATATTGTGCATGCATGAGCCCTTGCATTAGCCTACCTCGTCTACATACTCGGTACATTCCTGTACTGACACATTTGCATTATAGTGTTTTATTTGACACCATAAATTCAGAGGCACAGAATCCAGAGTATCCTTAGCAGTTCAGTACCAGTCAGCAGCAGTAGCAGTGAGTCCTCTTTTTCGAAGATGAATGTCAGTTTAGTATTATTGCTTCAGACATAGTTTATTTTTAGTTGACGGAGTTAGTTAGGGACCTGTCCCATCAACTCCACAGTTCAGACAGTTTAGAGGCTTTTTAGACGG
Organism: Capsicum annuum; assembly: GCF_002878395.1. Taxonomy (NCBI): domain Eukaryota; kingdom Viridiplantae; phylum Streptophyta; class Magnoliopsida; order Solanales; family Solanaceae; genus Capsicum; species Capsicum annuum. The sequence continues at coordinate 416,546 of NW_025855829.1, read as the reverse complement.
ATGTATTAGTATTCAGTTTTTTGTATTATGAGTATTCATAGATGTGTTGAACCTTGTGGCTAGTTTCCGTATTTATTTTAGATTTTATGTAGTGTAAAGGTACAGATATTAGTAAAGGGTTAACTTGTGGTCCTTCGGGGTCATAAGCACCGTGTGACATCTCGAGATGGAATCTCGAGGCATTATAATTAGTCTTGTTTTCCCTATCTTGTTATATTTTTAGAGTTCATCCGATATTTGTGGATTAATATGATAGTTGGGTTGGATACCAATCCATGTTGGGCTTGAGATTTCTATTAAGATAGGGATCGGGTTTGGTTCATGTCATGTATCCCCACGTGATGCAGGAACTGGTCATTCTACTCATCCTGCTTAGTGATTGGATTCGGGATAAGTTGTTGGATTAAAATGGTAAGCTTCCATATTTTGAAAGGCTCCATTTCATATCATGGATGTATTTTCATACTCTGGTTATTTCATAGACATTGGTTTTGGCTATAGTTGGGGGCTTATCCCAACCAGATATTGTTTTACTTTCGATTAGAGGTTTTGTGGGACTACTATAGTTTGTATAGGCGGTGTTGGTAGTGGTGTCAGCCTTGGCATTGGTATAGGTATTATGGCTGATACTGTTTGATTGTATTTGTGACTGTTCCATCCAATTATGTTATGGACTCGTACTTGGTTATTGTTTTGGTTTTGGTATAGTTATTGGTTGGCTATTGGATGGTTGGACTTTCTTGGGTTGGTCACGGTTATGGACCTATCCAAGAGTCTGGATTTTCACAAAACATTATCTTGTTATATATTTGGAATTCATTTGACTCAGAGTATTGGTTTGGAGATTGGGTTGGGTATGGAGGGTGGTCCTCGGTCCTGGTTGGACTTAGGATGCCCGTTATGACAAGGCCCTGGTTTGGGTCATCTCAATAAAGTGGTCAATGGTTTGGGTATTAGGGGTGGTCTCCGGTCCTGGTTGGACTTGATATACCCGACACGGGTAGGCCTGGTTTGAGTCAGGTTAGTGTAGAGCAATCGTCATAACATAAGAAGGAACCCACGGGCTATATGGGTCCAACCCTCTCTTAGCTGAAGGGCCCTAATGCGTGTAGTCGCACAAACCAGAGGATGTACATATGGACCATGGGGGACTCAAACTTTCTATCATACCAAGGTGACTGAACCATCAAATCGTGTAATATAATATGGGGAACTCGAACCTCCCAATCATGTGATAATAATAAGGAGTACTCGACCACCCGGTTATGTAGACCCTCGTGTCGGCAACTGCGGATTTTGATGTTGGTCCCTCGAGACCTCCACTTTCATGAGTCAAATACACAACCCTCATTAAAGCCCAATTAAAACATTTAACACACATTCCCATTCATTGAATGATGGTACACATTTAGGCATACACTGTTGGTATCGTCATACCAACTACACTTGCAAGGTAACATTAACATGCCAAACCAATTATCATTACTTGGGGAAATTCACAAACTTGTTGGTTTAATTATATATTAGATTGGGGGATTACACAACCCCATAAAGTTCAATTAAAAATCTTTATGCTTCATTAACTTTTCACATTTTGCAATGGTTCAAGACCAGTTCAATGTGCATACTTTTCATATTCAAAACAAATTTCACAGTAAGGGATGGGGTCATTACCAATTCAACTATCAATATTCACAAAATATGGGAAACTCACAATCTCCTAGTTTATTCAGCATACTCATGCATCAAATTAGTTTCAAAACCACCATTTAACATAACTAGTGCATATACAAATATGAAACATCACATAAACAACAATTATTCAAAACCCTGAACCCATGTTCATAAGCCAACATTAAATCCATATGAATAGCACTTTAAAAATATGCTTTTAACAAAATAACAATTGGGGAAGAGTAACATGCCTGAAATACCTAAGATTACGAAGAGAATTCAATCATTGAAGCTCTTATTTACCCTCTTCTTAGAAACCCTAAGTATGTATGCATAAGAGACTTAAGAAAGAAGAAAGAGTGTTTAGATTATGTTATCGGTTAAAATAGGGCCCCAAGTATGTTTAGAGGTCCTGGGTTATTATTGGGATAAGAGGAAAATGTCTAGAATACCCTCATTAAAAAGCTAGAAAATAAACCATCAGTCGTTAGGGGTCTCGTAATGACTCTTCACGAATCATTGCAAATCATCTCCATAAGTCATTGTCAAGACAGTGTCACCAAGCACACACACTATTAACCTTATGACATATACCATGGATTGTAATGGGACCCTATGACTCACAGGGTTTAGTCGTAATCAACACAGAAATCATTTGGGTATACACTCGATATCCTACAATTTTGCGAACAATGACCCCTAATGAGTCCTCATGACTCGTAGTGAACCACTCGTGCTCAAAGCAAAAGTCTTAGCCATTCATACTGGTTAGGCTATGATTTGGATCCAACGACTCATCATGACTCCGTACAACTCGTAGGGTAAGTCATAGTCAGGATAGTGAGGATAAAATTTTAGAAATTTTCAAGGATCAAAAACCTAGAGTGTTATATCTTCCCCCCTCCCAGGATCATTCGTTCTCGAATGATATGTCAAGGCATACGTTAGCACGATTTGACACAGAAACTCTCCCACACACACCATTAACAAAGATAGAAAACAAAGATGTTAAGATCACACACACATACCATAAGAATGATTTTCAAAAATAGGGAATAGGAACGGATACTTGGACTTCATTTCCTCTTCGTCTTCCCATGTAGCTTCCACAAACTTTTGGCTCCTCCAAAGAACCTTTCCCGAAGTCACATCCTTTGTCCGTAATCGATGGACTTGGTGATCGAAGATCTCTACCAGGACTTCCTTATAAGACACGAAATTAGAAATGCCCACACCTTCTAAAGGAACAACCAACGAAGGATTGCCCATGCTCTTGCTCTACATCAAGACATGAAAGACCAAATGAATAGAGCTCAATCTAAAAGGCAACTCTAATTCATACGCAACAGTTCCATTCTTCCTCAAAACCAAATACAGACCAACATAATAGGTATTGAGCTTCTCTTTCTTCCCAAACCGCATCAATCCCTTTATGGTAGACACCTTTAAGAATGCCCAGTCACCAACATCAAACTCCAACTCCCTTTGTCTCACATCTACGGAGGAATTTTTTAATTGTGGGCAGTCTTAAGCCTATTCTGAATAATCTTCACCTTCTCCATGGCTTGGTAAACCAAATCAAGACCAAATAACCTATTTTTACCAACCTCAAACCACCCAATAGTAAACCTACACCTCCTACCTTACAAAGACTTAAACGGAGCCATATCAATGCTAGAGTGATAATTGTTGTTATATGCGAACTCTATGAGAGGCAAATGACCAACCCAACTACCACCGAAATCAAATACATAAGCCCAAAGCATATCTTCTAAGGACTAAATTATCTTTTCTGCTTTCCTATCCTTCTATGGGTGGAAAGAGATACTAAGGGTTACCTTAGTCCCCAAACCTTGTTAGAACGACCTCCAAAAGTGAGATGAGAACTGAGTACCCCAATCAGAAATGATAGAAATTGGAACACAATATAACCGCATGATTTCTTGGGAATATAACTTTGCATAGTCCTCTGTATAAAAATTAGTCCTCACAGGCCAAAAATAGGTGGACTTAGTCATCCTATGACACAAATAGAATCAAACTGATGGCAAGACTGTAGAAGACCAGTAATGAAATCCATATTAATTATTTCCTATTTCTACACCAAACACTCAATCTATTGAGTCAAGCCACCGGGCCTCAAGTGCTCTACATTTACTTGTTGACACACCATGCACTTAGCCACAAAATTAGCCATATCCCACTTTATATTATTATATTAATAAATCTACTTAAGATCATGATACATTTTCATCAAACCAGGATGAACCGTATAATATGACTTATGAACTTTGATCAAAAATCTTTATTCCAACCCATCAATATCGGTAACACATAATATACCTTGGTACCTCAAGATACCATCACCACCAATTACGAAAGCCATCACTTTCTGCCTACCTGCATCCTCTTTGATTTGTATCAAGATAGGGTCCAATAGTTTTTTCTCCTTCACATTAGCACCAAGATATGACTTCGCCACCTCTTGAACAATCACACCACCATCCTCAGAATCCAAGAGATTGAGTTACCAAATCCTATTCCTCTTTATCCACATGAGTTAAGCTCCCCATGAACAACCTGCTAAGAGCATCAACAACCATGTTAGCTTTACCTGGATGATAGTAGAGACTCATGTCATAGTCTTTTAGCAACTCAAGCCACCTTCGTTGCCTGAGATTTAGCTCCTTTTGAGTGAACACGTATTTCAGGCCCTTATGATCAAAATAAATATCTACATGGACTCCATACAAGTAATGTCACCAGATCTTCAATGCAAACACCACAACTAACAATTCCATATCATGAGTCGGATAGTTTTTTCTCAAGAACCTTCAACTGTCTAGAAGTATATTGATCTTGGGCGTATTTATATGTCCAAACACTACTATTTACCTATATTTATACTTATTTTAAGAATAAAAAATGTTCTAATTATATTGAAGTGTGAATTAAATTGTGTTTTGTGGCTAACCGACATGATTAGAAATACAGGATTAATTTTCCATAAATTTAGAAGAAAATTGGATGCACATAATGAAGAGACAAAAGATCATGCAGATCAATGTCAAAAACATATAGAGATGCACGAAAGTAAAGAGAAAAAAAAGAAGCCAAGATTAATGAGATGAAAGAAAATAACTGGAGAAAAATTCTAGTGACACGATGCTATCTCAATGCGTCGCATCGACTGGCAAGATTTGTGCCTTAGCAAAGATTTAAAGAACAAGTTCCAGTGCATCGATACGATGTCAACGCGTTGCGTTGATGCCGAAGTTTTGTACCTTAGAGAATTCTACGAGTGCAACTTCCAGTGCATCGATGCGATACTAACGTGTCACGTCAATGTTTAAAACTCTGACACTTAGCAAAATTTTAAGGAGCAAATTCTAGTGACACAATGCAATGTCAACGCATCGCGTCGAGAGGTGAAGATTTTGACTTAGTTTGATTTCCAAAGATGACTTTCGGTGTGGCAACGTGATGTTGATGTAACTCGTTAGTTGGATCAATGTGATTAGCGACGCGTTGCGTCATGGTTTTGGATCTGGTGAAATTTTCCCAAGTATAAAAGGAACAAGTGAGCATAATTCTAAGGACTTTTTGGCAAGCATAACAGCGGCGAAAAAGGATAGAATTCTTCTTTTAGGGTTCTTATTATTTCTTTTGAACTTCTTTACTTCAAGACTAATTTTGGGTATGATTAATTACTTATTTTTTATGTTTAATTCAAACATGAGTGGCTAAACACCCTTGTTCGGGGGTTGAGGTCAAGAATATGATTACTCTTTGATATTCTTTATAGTAGTTTCCTTTTGGATTATCACCTTGGTTGTTATTAATTTCTTGAGCTTACCATTTTAATGTCTGGCCGCCATTAGAATAAATTTATATTTCTATGTGAATCTAGGAGGAGAATCGTAGATTAGAACGAACAAATTAAGGAGCAAGGTTTTTTTCCTTATATAAAATAAGGGATTTAAATTAGCATTTAGGATAGGGATATACCTAGAAGCCTTGTTTAGTTCAATTTCAAGAAGATTACTTAATGAATCTAGAAGAATTGTTGTATCTCTACGGAAGTTGTAGCTGTAATATTCAATAGATAAAAGATTTTAGGTTGGGATATCAAGATCGTTGCCTAAAGCTTGCAAACCAAAAACCCGATAACCAATTAGAATACTATAAGAATAGAGATTTGTATGATTGTTTGAGAAGCCTCAACCCTGGAATTCTTATCATAACTATTTACAACTGTTTCTTGCTTTGCTTTAGTCATAAAATTTTATTTCTTGTTTATTAATTTACGTTTTTATTCTCAAATTCAAAATCATCTTGATACTATACAATACTTGATACACATTGTCTGGAACTAAAAGTAGGTTAAATTCCTAGTTGTTTAGTCCTCATGAGAATGATATCTGATTGTCTAAATCAATATATTACTTGAACGATCACGTGCACTTGCATATGCGGCTGAGTCGCAAAAATTTTTTGGCTTCGTTGTTGGGGATTAATATAATTAGTAAATTGCTAAATTTTTGGTTTTTTGATATTAAGTTTAGGTGTTAACAACTTGATCTTAGCGGCTGAATTTTTGCAGGTTTAGCTGAATCCAGGACTAGCGAGAGATAAAGAACTGGTAGAGCCTTTTTCAGAACCAGAGCAAATCTTTCAACAAAGACGAAGAATGGCCGAACAATAAAATGAACCAATTGATCCAAATTACATAAATATTCCATCTCCTATCATTCCTGTTATTCCAGTTATTCCTGCTCAACAAGCTGCTAGACCTATTTGTGAGGTGGCAATCCCACTCACGAACCATTTGATGAATAGTATTTTAAAGCCTGAACTAAGAGGTCAATTTAAATTGAAGCAGAATATGGTACAATTGCTGAATTCAGTGGGGGAAATTTCATGGCCTCTCACACGAATATCTGCAGTAACATATACAAACCTTTTTGGAAATCAATGATACATACATTCATGAAGGGGTGAATTCTAACTAAGCCAGATTGACACTTCCCTTTCTCCCTAATTGGGGAAGCAAAAAGGTAGTTACATGCTGAACCACTACTCTCCATCACTTCATGGGAAGATCTAGCTCAAAAGTTTTTTATTCGATTCTTTCTATCTAGAAAGACGACACGCTTGAGGAGTGAAATCTTGAGTTTTAGATAGAAAGATAAAGAGAATCTCTACCAAGATTGGGAGAGATTTAAGGGTATGCTCAGAAATTGCCCTCTCCATCATCAATCTAATGATGTTCTAGTTTATACTTTCATAGAAGTATTAGAGCCAAACATGAAGATTCTCTTGGATTTAGCATTAGGTGGATAGGCTCTTGAAAAGACATATAAAGAATTGTACACAATGTTGAATCAGATTTCACAAGGGAACCCTGACTGGCATGCAGACTAGAAAAGTCCTCCTAAAAAGGTTGTAGAGGTATTGGAGGTAGATCGGTTCACTATATTACAAGCACAAATCATAGCCATGCAAAATCATATGATTACTCAGCTTAATAACATAAAGTTGGGTGTTACACAACCAGCAGCCATAGTGAATGCAGCCCAATAGGTGAATTCTTAGTGTGAGGTTTGCGGAAGTGGTGACCACACAGTTAATGCTTACACAGCTAATCCAAAATTAGTCAACTATGTGGGGAGTGCACATCGGCAGGGATAACCAAATTTTGGTAATACTTATAATCCCAACTAGAGAAACCATCCTAATTTTTTATGGGGTGGAAATCAGGTACAGAATGCAAATCAGTGCAAAGGACAAGTGCAACGAAATCCATAGCCAGCTCAGAACACTTAGGCAACTACACAATCTAGTAATATGAAGGAATTGATGAAACAAGTTATGGCTCAACAAATGCAATTTGTAACTGAAATTAAGACTCAACAGGCATAGTTGGCAGTGAGTTGAAGAGTTAACAATTGCTTATGAGAAATCTAGAGTTTCAGTTGGGTCAAACTGTAGGGGCACAGAATACAAGACCTCAAGGAGCATTACCTAGAGATACAGAGACAAATCCCAAGAAAGTAAATATAGTTACAACAAAGAGTGGGCTGCAAACTAAGGAGACAGTTCAGGAGCTGATTAGTCCTATAACTATTGATGATTGTACCAAAGACAATACAGAGAAGGAAATAAAAGAAAAAATTACAAGTGATGAAATTCATGTAGACAAGAAGACCCTTTTCTTACCCTTTTCTCAAAGGGCAAGGAAGTATCAAGAGGAGGTGAGTTATAAGTTCTTAGATCTTTTGAAGCAGGTTCAAGTGAATCCTTCTCTTGTTATATTTTGCAAAGTGTGCCAAAATATGCAAAATATTTAAAGGATATAGTTGCAAATAAGAAACGGTTGACCGAGTATACTATACTTGCACTTACTCAAGAGTGCACGTTAAAGATTCAAAACAAATTGCCTACGAAGCTTAAAGATCCGGGTACTTTTACCTTGCAGATTACCATTGAACAGACTATTTGTGCACGTGGATTGTGTGACTTGGGAGCTAGCATAAATTTTATGCCCACATCGTGGTACCGAAAGATGGGTCTTGTGAGTTCCAAACCCACTACTAGTATTTTACAGCTGGCAGATAGATCACTTGTCAGGTCGGATGGTATTATTGAGGATGTTTTGGTGCAAGTATGATCGTTAATTTTTTGATGGATTTTATAATTCTTGACTTTGAGGCTGATCCTGTGGTTTCATTTATTTTGGGACAAACTTTCTTAGCAATAGGACAGTATTAATTGATGTAGAAACTGAGAAAATAAAAATGCGAGCGCATGATAAAGTAGAAGTCTTTGATATGTACAAGGCATTAAAATTGCCAGCTAGTTGTCATCTATATCGGTTATTAATCGTGTTTCTGATTGGCAGTTATTGTTGTCTGATGATCCATTAGAGTGAGATTTGATGGGTCATGATCTTATGGAGATATGAAAGCATTGGAATTGGTCCAGGTTATGAATCTGGTAGTGGTTGAGACAATGAAAGTGCCTTTCGAACCATTGAATAGGCCAATTGGTCCATCGCCCAAGCCTTAAGTAGAAGAAGCTCCTAACTTGGAGCTTAAGGTTCTTTCTCCTCATTTACAATATGTTTTTCTTGGTGATCAAGATACTTTGCCTATTATTTTATCTGTAGTATTAACAGATATACATATAGAGGAAGCTATAGTAGTCCTAAAGAGGAGAAGAAAGGTGATTGGTTAGTAAATGTCCAATATTATAGGAATCAATCCAGGATTTTTCATGCACAACATCTACATAAAAGAGAGTTATAGACCTAGAGTGCAGCAGTAAAGAAGGTTGAATCCTATGATGAAGGAGGTGGTCAGAAAAAAAATGATCAAGTAGTTAGATAGTGGTATTGTCTACCCAATTTCCAATAGCAAATGGGTGAGTCCAGTCACTGTGTACCAAAAAAGGAGGGATGACTGTGGTAACTAATGATGATAATGAGTTGATCCCACATGCATGGTGATCGGTTGGAGGATCTGTATTGACTATGAGATGTTGAATGAAGCAACTTGTAAAGATCACTATCCGATTTCTTTCATTGACTAAATGCTGGATAGATTGGATAAGCAAGAGTATTATTATTTTTTGGATGGGTACTCTGGCTATAATCAGATAATCATAGCACCAGAAGACCAGGAGAAGACCACTTTCACTTATCCCTACGACACATATGCATTCAAACGCATGCCCTTCGTCCTATGCAATGCACCTGCTATATTTTAGAGATGTATGATGGCTATATTCTTTGACATGGTTGAAGACTTTATGTAGGTATTCATGGATGATTTCTCTGTGTACGGAAATTCTTTTGAAAAGGGCTTACAGAATTTTAACAGAGTTCTAGCTCGATGCGAAGAGACAAACTTGGTGCTAAATTGGGAAAAGTGCCACTTTATGGTTAAGGAAGAAATTATCCTAGGAAATAAAGGGTTATGTAAAGGACTCGGAGTAGATAAAGTGAAGCTTGAAGTGATTGAAAAGTTGCCAAATCTAGTCACAGTCAAAGGACTGCAAAGCTTTCTGGGATATGCAGGTTTCTATAGGTGGCTCATTCAAGATTTCTCAAAGATTGCAAGCCCCATGTGCAAATTATTGGAGAAAGAGGCAAAGTTCGAGTTTGGGGATGATTACCAAGAAGCTTTTGAAAAACTAAAAAAGAAGTTGATTGAAGCACCTATTCTGGTTGCACCAGATTGGAAGTTACCATTTGAGCTAATGTACGATGCTAGTGATATTACTGTGGGAGCTGTTTTGGGTCAGATAAGAGATAAGGTATTTCACTCAATCTACTATGCTAGCAAAGTGTTGAATGATGCTTAATTTAACTATACAATTACAGAGAAAGAGATGTTGGCATTAGTGTATGCATTTGACAAGTTTATATCTTACTTAGTTGGCACTAAGGTCATTGTTCATACTGACCATGCTGCTATTAAGTATCTTGTGAACAAGAAGGATCCAAAACCTTGATTGATTATGTGGATTCTGCTACTACAATAATTTGATCTTGAGGTTTAAGAAAAGAAGGAAGCTGAAAATCAAGTTGCTGACCACTTGTCACGGCAAAAAAGGCGAAACCATATTGTTGATGATTCTCTTAGTATTAAGGAAGAGTTTCTTGATGAAAAGTTATTATCTTTAAATGCAGTTGAGTTCCCATGGTATGCTAAAATTGTGAATTTGATAGCTTGTGAGGTGTACCCACTTGATTCCACCATACAACAAAGGAAGAAATTGCTCCATGATTCACGTGCTTATATTTGGAATAAACTGTATCTCTTTAAGCAAGGTCCAGACAGATTCATTCGTAGGCGTATTCCAGAGGCTGAATTTTCAAAGGTACTTAAAGATTACCACTCATCTCCTTATAGTGGACATCATGGCGGTGAGAGAATTGCTAGAAAAGGATTACAATTAGTTTTTTTCTGGCCTACATTGTTTAAGGACGCAATTGCTTTTGTAAAAAATTGTGATCAATGTCAAAGGTTGGGTACTATATCAAGGCATCATGAGATGCCCCTCAATAATATTTTAGAAGTCGAAGTCTTTAATGTTTGGGGGATTAATTTCATGGGCCCATTCCCACCTTCAAAAAGCAATCTGTACATTCTTGTAGTGATTGCCTATGTCTCTAAATTGGTGGAAGTTGTGGCGAATCTGACTAATGATGCAAAAGTGGTGCTGAAATTTATGAAGAATAACATATTTTCCAGATTTGGTACACCTAAAGCGATAATTAGTGATGGAGGTACGTATTTTATCAACACTTGGTTTAAAAATCTTCTTTCTAAATATGGTGTTAGGCAAAAGGTTGCTACTACGTACCATCCGCAAACTAGTGGACAAGTTGAGATGTCTAACAGAGAGATTAAGTAGATACTTCAGAAGACTGTGAATGGGCAGAGAAAAAACTAGACAGAGAAGTTAGATAATGCAGTTTGGGCTTGCAGAATAGCGTACAAGATGCCTATTGGGACATCCCCTTATCGCTTGGTTTATGGTAAAGCATATCATTTGCCTATGGATCTGGAACATCAAGCATATTGGGACGTGAAAAAACTGAATCTTGAGATGACTGCTGCAGGAGAAAGACGATTATTACAACTGAATGAGCTTGATGAGTTTAGGCTTCACACTTATGAAAATGCCAAACTATACAAAGAGAAGACCAAGATATGGCACAATAAACAAATTAAAGACAGAGTATTTGAACCAGGACAACTTGTTTTATTATTCAATTCAAGGCTTAAGTTTTTCGATAAATTAAGATCAAAATGGTTTGGACCTTTTGAGGTGGTGCGTATGACACTGTATGGACCTGTAGAGTTATGGAATGAAAAATTTCTAGTGAATGGACAGCATGTTAAGCACTATTGGGTGGATCATCTGGATAAGCACAAGGAATCTATCACTTTTGTTGATGAGTAATGCTGAGCTAAGTCGTGCCATAACGTAAAATAAGGCGTTGTGTAGGAGGCAACCCACAAATGTAATATAATAGGTAGTTTAATTTTTAGTAGTTAAGAACAAAAAAAAAGAAAAATACAAAAAAATGAGTCGTGCCACGACTGAAAATAAGGCGCTGGGTAGGAGGCAACCCACTTTTTCTTACGTAATTTTATAATTTTTGATTGATGCGTAGGAATGAGAAATTTGGTGGATATAGAGAAGAAGAGAAGATGGTGAACATACATGGGCTTTTGAGTAAGTAAATAGTTGTTACATGGTGAGAAAAAGGAAAGGGGTAAGAAAAGATACATTAGGTATGGAAAATTTATCCTTAGAAAAGTTTTTGGATGAAATTTCCAGTGGACCGACACTACCTTGGTGCAGCACGTCGATGGACATAAATTCCACACTTAGTAAAAAATTTCAAGGCTATTTCCAATGAATTAACGTGATTCTGATGCATCACATTGGTTCACCAATGTGTTTCCCATCGTATCGCGTCAGTTGGCATGTAGGCAATGCTTAGATTCATTATTTGATGTAACTTCTAGAGAATCGATGCGAACTTGATGAGTCACGTCAATTCTTCAATGTGATTCTTAACGCATCGCATTGCCTGTACCCAGGGATGAAAAATTTTAAACCTAATTTACCCCTCTATAAATACCTTACCTTACCCATTTCTCTTCTATTCACCTAACCCTAGCTGCGCCGCCCAAATTTTCCCCAAAGCCCTAAACTTGCTCCCTTTATATTTGTGTTTAAGTCTTATGAACCCATGTGCTTTACTATTGTTATAAGTTTTGTGTTCTGGGAATTTGATCAAAACAATAGTGAAATATTTAAGGGTTGGGTTTAATTAATTTGAACTTTCATAGAATATTAATTGTCAAAATTATGTGAGAACCTTAGGAGGTGATGATGACATGTTACTGTGGGTTTGATATTTCTCATATGGTAAGCAAGTATATTATGAAATAGGAATCATAGTTTAATTGATTTGGATCCTCTAAGGGTTTGAGATATAAATTGATTGACAATTGCATGTTTTACTATACTATGTGGTGAAATTCAATAAATTAGGAGTTGCTTGATTCACTATACAATAGCAACTAAGTGTGGAGTAGATCTCAATTCAACACCACCTTAGTGGCAGCTACAAAATGCCTTGACTGAAGTGTAATTGAAGTGAGCAATGAGAATTGTCTGAATTGTCATAACAGTGAGATGAAATTTTTGTCCAATGCTAGAAAGTTGATGATGCTAAATATATGAAGGCAATTAAGTGTGGGGTGGATTTTGATTCAATACCACATTAGTGTTAGATATATATAATCAAAGTGAGTATTGTTGATTTGAATCTAGGAGTGACGCAGAGAAAGCATGTATTAAATTGTTAAGTGGGAGTAATATGTTAATGAATAGATATGTGTTTGTAAAAGCTATTTAATCCTTGAGCCATTTACTGAAACTATTAATTGTCACAAATATAAAATGTCTTTGTGTGTATTATTGGATTAATGATTATAAGAATTGTGAATTAGAAAAGTGAAGTCTGAGTACCCTAGTGCATTCACATTTAATGGTGATTATATTTGAAGGTGGTTATATATTTTTGGGTTGTTATTTTTAATAGGTACAATGTCGAGCAGCCACCAACCAAGAAGCAAAGGTAAAAATGCAGCTAGACCAGTCGAGCCTAGGTACAAGAGGAGTCATGACACTGATAGGGTACTGGCAACCCCACACGTTTCGAGGGGAAAAAAGAGGTTTGGAACCAAGGCTATAGCTACGGAAGAACGAAAGTGGTACTCGCAACATTAAGAGTCAAAATATTCAGCTGATCAATTTATCAACAGGGTAAGTTTTATGAAGGAATATCCTTCGATGGTGAGAAAAATAGAGGCACACCACATGCATTTTCTCTTCGACCAATCGGGTCCCTGCAACTTGAGCTTAGTTTGGGAATTCTATGCAAATTAGAACTCTAAAGATTTAGAGGTTGAGGTACGTGGGCAAGTACTAACTTTCACTACAAACACTATTTATGAGTTGTTAGGTGCACCCTATATCGATCCAGAGCCATTGAATGCAATGATCATTGAGCCCCCTATCAGCATATCCATCATCTCCTGTGAGGCACTAAATCTAGGACGAGGTGAATTCACCGCAAAGAGGGAGGTATGTATATTTTGATTCTATTTGATCACTTGAACAGGGAGGCATGTTTATGGGTAAGAATTATCTATGCCTACCTAATTCATGGGAAACATATGACGGAGGTGACTCGTGATAAGGTATACCTTATTTTAGCCTTGATGAGAGATGACGTCGATGTGAATGTTGGTTCCATTATTTTCTTGGCGATGAGAAAGGCTTAATTTTTAAGAAGTAGGAGACATGGATTTGATGGATTGCTGACAAGACATTTGAGGCACCATAGTGTGCCTGAGGAGGATGCAGACTATTTACCGCCTGTGGGTGATAGGCCACTTGACATTTCTCGCACCAAGGGACCAGCTTCTCATGGTGTGAATTTGACTATGCCTGAGTGTAATGCTCATTTCGATGAGATCATAGTCCGTATGTATAGGCTAACTATGCTATAGTTGAGGACTGAGGGAGTCCATCCACCCAACAAGAGATTCATGTGGTGGAGCTTGACTACCCTCTAGGAACTCATGCTCAGATGTTACTGCACATTAGGCCTGACTTTGATGAGCCCGTTGATAATGATGTCCCTACAGTTGAGAAGAGGTGCATGGTATATTCCGATGATAAGTTTAGGGAGGAGGAGCAGTCTGATGATGGTGACTCAGGTAATGAGTTTTGGTGAAGATGATGCTAATGACGTGATATCCATGGTGACATTCGACTGAGCAGGAGTACCAGCCACCCTGCATTATGCTTAATTGCTAGCACTGGGACAGTGCTATGTTTAAGTGTGGGGTGGTTGGTCATCAATCTTCTTCATCTTCATCTCTTTTATTTATTTCTGAACAATGTTGGTTTTTGGTTGGTTTGGATGAACAATTTTTTTTATTTCTGTTTTTATGGGTTGTAAGTTAACAATATTGCCCTTTTTGGCAATTTAGTTTTAAAATATTTTCTTTATTTACAGTATTTTATTTTTACCCTTTGTGGTAAATTTTCATATTACAAGTATTATATGTGCCCTTTTTGGTGAATTTTATTGTTCAACATCATAGTTAGTGCCTTCCCCTATGATAGATGGATGACGACCGTCTTAAGGGGAGTGTGTCTTTAGAAGTTAAGAACATAATAGGACCCTGATTGCTACCTGTGAAAAATGCGGTGTGTTGGGAAAAATATTTTAATTTGATTGTGTTAAAATAAAATGATATTTTTAAATGTAAGTCCCAACAAGTGTAGTTTGGTTTGATTGGCTTAAAGGTGAATTTAACAAAGTACAATATCAAAAGCCACAAGGATCCGACTTGATTCTTAGCATGCACCGTGTGAGTGAGGGTTTGTTTATATTTTGCATGTATAGGAATGACTAGAACTTGTCGGGTGTGTTTACAAAGTGAAATAAAGGGTGTTCGGTGTAGGAAGTGATTTAGGCGTTTCTTTGTTAACCAAATTGTAAAGACTTTATTTACCTACCCTTATGCATGACCTAGTTAAACACTGTTGAGCCTATAGCCTGACTTCTTTGGTAGCCTTATATGTAGCCAAATCCTTTTTTTGATAGACCTTAATTTGATCCATATTTCCTAAGAACTTTAATACAAATAATGGAATGAGGGGGAATGTGAAGTACAAAGAAAGAAAAAGGTGAAAGTGAAGCTCTAGAGAAGTAATTTGTGCATTTAATTGTTACGGTTAGGAGTAGAAAATAATTTGTGATGAAAATTTCAGTTATTATTACCCGATTATTGCATTACAATGAACCTGTTTTGGCCCTGGTCCTTTAAGGATAATGTGCACTTCAACTAAGGCAAATTTCTTAGGTTGAGGGTGGCTGCTATAGGGGTGCATAACGAGAATTGGGATAAAAAGAAAAAGTTGAGATGTGAATAATGATGTAAAAAAAAATACTCTTATTGTAGTGTTGTTAATGTGCTTATAAAGATCTGGGTGAAACAATGGAAAGTGTAAAGATGATGAAATGAAAAGTTTGGTTGACAAAATATGATTGTAATTGAAGGTAGTTATGTATTAAAGTGCTTAGGGAGATTAGTCACTATTTCCGAAATAGTTCCTACTCATCCCTTAGCCTGCATTACAACCATAAAAAGACCTATTTATCCTACATTTCAACATCCGACTATTAGTGGAGTAATACACTAAGGGCAAGCCTATGGTTCATCTTCTATTATGTACGAATTCTTTCTGAGAGCGAGTGATTGAATTTTAATATTCCCCTCTTGATTAAGATTGTTAAATTGTGAGTGACATGGGGAAATCTTTCTTGTTGTAAGGGTGCATGCAGATGAAAGTCCAGATTACTTATTGAGTTGCCTAATTACGTGTTTGTTTTAAGTTTGCTGACAAATTGAATGACACTGTTGAGAAAGTGAAGTGTGAAATAAAGGTTCTTATGCTCAATGCTAGCATGATTCTTAGGTGATGATTAAAAGGTTTGATGATCTTGGGTGTATTTATATGTCCAAACACCGCTATTGACCCATATTTAGACTTGTTTTGAGAATAAAAAGTGTGCTAATTATATTGAAGTGTGAGTTAAATTATGTTTCATGGCTAACCGACATGATCAGAACTACAGGATTAATTTCCCATAGATTTGGAAGAAAATTGGATGCACATAATAAAGAGACGAAAGATCATGTGGATCAAAATAAAAAACATATGGAGATGCACGAGAGTAAAAAGAAAAGAAAGGAGCTAAGGATTGAAGAGATGAAATAAAGAAAATGGAGAAAAATTTCAGTGACCCGATGCGATTTCAACGCATCGCATCGACTGGCAAGATTTGTGCCTTAGCAAAAATTTGAAGAAAAATTTCTAGTGCATCTATGCGATGTCGAAGCGTTGCGTTAATGCCAAAGTTTTATGCCTAAGATAATTCTATGAGTGCAACTTCCAATACATCGACCGATGTCAACTCATCGCGTCGAGTGGTGAAGATTTTGACTTAGTTTGATTTCAAAAGATGACTTCCAGTGTGGCAACGCGATGTTGACACAACGTATTGGTTAGATCAATGATTAAAAATATGTTGCGTCATGATTTCAGATCTAGTGAAATTTTTCCAAGTATAAAAGGAACACGTAAGCACAATTCCAAGGACTTTTTGGCAAGCATAGCAGCGGCGAAAAAGGATAGAATTCTTCTTTTAGGGTTCTTATTATTTCTTTTGAACTTCTTTACTTCAAGACTAATTTTAGGTATGATTAATTACTTATTTTTTATATTTAATTCAAACATGAGTGGCTAAATATCCTTGTTTTGGGGTTGAGGTCAAGAACATGATTACTCTTTGATATACTTTATAGTAGTTTCTTTTTGGATTATCACCTGGGTTTTTCTTAATTTCTTGATCTTACTATTTTAATGTTTGGATGCCATTAGAATAAATTTATATTTCTATGTGAATCTGGGCGGAGAATCATAGATTAGAACGAGGAAATAAAGGAGCAAGGTTCTTATCCTTTTATAAAATAAGTGATTTGAATTAGCATCTAGGATAGGGATATACATAGAAGCCTTGTTTGGTTTAATTGCAAAAAGATTACTTAATGAATCTAGAAGAATTGTTGTATCTTTGCGGGAGTTGTAGCTGCAATATTAAATAGATAAAATATTTTAGGTCAGGAGATCAAGATCGTTGCCTAAACCTTGCGAACCAACAACCCGATAACCAAGTAGAATACTATAAGAATAGAGATTTGTATGATTGTTCGAGAAGCCACACCCCTGGAATTCTTATCATAACTGTTTGCAACCGTTGCTTGCTTTGCTCTAGTCATAAAATTTTATGTCTTGTTTATTAATTTTCATTTTTATTTTCAAATTCAAAATCATCTTGATACTATACAACACCTGATACTCATTGTCTGAAACTAAAAGTTGGTTAAATTTCTAGTTGTTTAGTCCTCGTGGGAATGATATATGATTATCTAAATCAATATATTACTTGAACGATCACGTGCACTTGTGTGTGCGTATGCGTCTGAGTCGCAACACATATTCAACCACCTTGCCATGCTGCATCAACACACAACCCAGATAAGTGACAATATTTAACCGGAACTTACACTTGGAGAAATTTATATATAACTGCTGATATTTCAAGGTTTTCAACACAAGGCGGAGGTGATCGACATGATCCGCCTCACTCTTGGAATACACCAAAATATCATCAATAAACACAATAACCAACAAATCCAAAAATTGATGAAATACTTGATTCATAAGATCCATAAATATTGCCGGAGAATTAGTCAAACCAAAGGACATCACTAAAAACTCAAAATAACCATATCGGTTTCAGAGCAGTCTTAGGGATATCACCTCCCTAATCTTCTACTTATGGTAACCCGATCGAAGATCAATCTTAAAAAAGTACTTAGTACCCTGAAGTTGATCAAAGAAATCATCAATCCTCGGAAGGGGATACTTATTCTTTATGGTCACCTTATTCAATTGGCGGTAATCTATGCATATCCTTAAGGACCCATCCTTCTTACACACGAATAGAATCGGAGCCACCCAAGGAGAACACTTGGGCAGATAAAACCCTTATTTAGAAGATCTTTCAACTACTCCTTGGGTTCTTTCATCATAGTTGGAGCCATTTTGTAAGGAGGGAAAGAAATAAGATGAGTGTCCGTAAGAAAACCAATCCCAAAATTAATTTCCCTATCGGGAGGAACACCAAGAAGATCATCAGGGAACACCTCAGGGAATTCACATCCCATAGGGATTGTCTACAAAGAAGTACCTTCAGATCTAGAATCCTTAACATGAACGTGATAGAGACACCCCTTAGAAACCAATTTTCAGGATCTAAGATACAAAATGAATCTTTCCTTAGGCACTAGAGAACTACCTTTCCATTCGATCATCGGCTCATTAGGGAAATGGAAACTGACCCTTCAGGTCCGACAATCAAGAGATGCATAGCACGAATACAACCAATTCATCCCCCAAATCACATCAAAATCTAACATATCCAATTCTATCAGATCTACCAAGGTCTCCCTACCACAAATCTTCCTCACACAACCCCTATAGACCCTTCTAGACATAATAGAGTCACCCACGGGGGTGAACATAGAGAAGGGATCCAAGATACACTCAGGATCAAAACCAAAATGAATAGCCACATAAGGGGTCATATAAGAGAGAGTAGACTCGAGATCAAGTAGACAATATACATCATGAGAGAAATGTATGAGATTCCTAGTAAAACATTGGTGAACACCTCAAAATCTGGGTGGGTGGCAAGGGCATACAGACAGTTTTGACCAGTGCTAGAGCCAGAAACAGAAGTAGCACCCTTTGGTGCAGGAGCTGATGAAGTAGCAACTGTGACCTTATTTGCCCTAGAAAAAACCCTAGAAGGACAATCTCTCTGCACATGACCAATCTGACCAAATGTAAAGCACTTGTTCCTCCCCTCTTCACAAATACATGATGCACCTGACCACAAAATCTACAAGGGTGATATGATGGAGTTAACTGAGTCCCACTAGCCTGAGGTTGGGCACCCTGTACCCTGGGACCAACACTATTCTAAAAATGATGATCACCCAATGGCTTTAAATAGATAGCACTAGCCGTAAAGTAGGAACCAAAATTACCCCACTTCTTCTTAGACCATTTTCCACCATCTCTACCACTCTATTGCGGACCTCCACCCTAACTTGAGATCAAATCTTTTTATTCTTCCTTTCACTCATCTCCGTTTTCTTCTTATTTTCCTTTTCTACTTATTTTATAAATACCACAAGTCTAGAGATGTCCATATCCTTGTTTAAAAAGGTGACGTTGCTTTCCAAGATCTAATCATGAGATAACTCAGAAGCAAACTTCCTCATTCTAGCCCTCATGCTAGACGCTATCTTTGAAACATAACACGACAGTTGATGAAACTTCAGGGAATACTCCTTTACGATCATCGTTCCTTATTTAAAATTTATGAATTCATCAGCCTTCGCCTCCCTCAACTCTTGAGGAAAGAAGAGATCAAGAAAAACACTAGAGAAGTCATGCCACAAAGTGGACTCAGTATCCTCTCCCCTAGACTAGTCACATTCCTCATACCATAGATACACCATATCCTTCAACTGATAAGTAGTAAACTCTACACCCTCCACATTAGTATCATATATCATATAGAAAATCTCTTTTTATCTCATCAATGAAATTTTGAGGGTCTTTCTCTACTTAGAGCTAGTGAAATTTGAAGGACTCAACCTCATAAATTAACCAACTCTAGTGGCCTCAGAAAATAGAGCAATAGAAGCAGCACGCTCTGTCTGAGAGGCCACTAACTGGGACAGCAAATGGATTGATTGGTAAAACTCAAAATTAGACATACCAGTTTGAGGTGTCTGAGGAGGCATAGGGGAAACTGTTGGAACTCTATTAAGGCAATTTAAAGCAGCGACCCTAGACCGGGTCTGAAATCCTTGAGTATGACGAGTTTTATCCATATTGTCCTCAGATGGGACAGAAGAGTTTCCATGAGCATCAGGTCTTCTATGAGGCATGATCTAAAAAGTAAACATAGACTCTATAGCTCAAAATAGAACAACAAAAAAGGGAAACATTCCTAAATATCTTGTAAACTCTCCCTTATAAGTGTGGCGCACTACACACCCATAAAAGAGACTCTACTTGACACGACTTTATGGACACCCAATGACACCAAACCAAGGATCTGATACCAAATTTGTCAGCCCCCAAACCAGGGCCAGGCCATGATAGGTATCTCAAGTCCAACGAGGATGGGAGATCACCCCCTACACCAAACCATATAGAACACAACACCCTAATATCGGATGAATTTCTAACCTATAACAAGATAGCATAGGGTAAGATCAAAGAATTTAAGATGTATCTATAACCAATAATTATCTAAAACAACCAACCAACATCTCCCAAGTCCACAATAATCCACAAAACCTTCTAAACAAATTAAAATCAACAAAGTGTTGGGACATGTCACCGACCCTAACAATGATAATGACAATGTTAATGATAAAGTAAACGCTCAATTCTAATCTAAGACTAGAAACTGATGAAATGACCAAGTCATCATAGAATTAAAGCTCAATACTTCACCACAATGAATCGATGAACTGAGTTGATCCACCTAACACTATGTAAAAATAGTAAAACTATATATAGTTCCTACACCGCATGGGGATACAACATCCGTAGGTGGTTAGTAGGTTGAGCACTAGCATGTAACTCAGGGGTAAGGGAGTAAAATAAAGTAATGATTAATACTTCAAAATTAGTTAAAATCTAATGCACATACCTAGATGTGTATATATATATATATATCACATGCTGGGAAAGGGAACAAGGCTTAATAGGTACTTTAAAACTTTAGCCTAGATTATATAGCTCAACCATCATAACATAAAGAGGAACCCAAGGGCTATATAGGCCTAACTCTCCCCCGTCTAAAGGGGTCCCAATGCGTGTAGTCGCAAGAACCATAGGATATACGTATGTACCATGGAGGAATCGAACCTCCTAGTATACCAAGGTGACTGAAGTTCCCAATCATGTAGAGTAATATGGGGGACTCAAACCTCCTAATCATGTGATAATAATAAGGGGGACTTGAACCACCCGATCAGTAGATCCTCGTGACGGCAATCGTGGTTTTAGAGCTTGGTCCCTCGAGACCTCCACTTTCATGAGTCAGCTACACAACCCTCATTAAATCCCAATTAAAACATTTAACATACATTTCCATTCATTGAATCATGGTACACATTTAGGCATACATTGTTTGTATCACCATACCAACTACACTTGCAAGGTAACATCAACATGCCAAAATAATTATCATCACTTGGGGAAATTCATAAACTTCTTGGTTTAATCATACATTAGCTTGGGGAATTACAAAACCCCATAAGGTTCATTTAAAAATTATTATGGCTCATTAACTTTTCACATTATGCAATGGTTCAAGAGTAGTTCAATATGCATACTTTTCATATTCAAAACAAATTTCACAATAGGGGTTGAGGTCATTACCAATTAACTGTCAATATTTGCAAAATTTAGGGAATTCGTAATCCCCTAGTTTATTCACCATGCCGATGCAACAAATTGGTTTCAAAACCACCATTTAACATAACCAATGCATATACAAATATAAAACAGTACATAAATAACGATTATTCAAAACCCAACATCAAAACCATATGAATAGAACTTTAAAACACATGCTTTTAACAAACTAACAATTGAGGAAGAGTAACATGCCTGAAATACTAAAGATTATGGAAAAAGTTCAACCCTTGAAGCTCTCTTTGACCCTCTTCTTGAAAACCCTAAGTATGGATACTTGAGAGACTTGAGAGAAAAGAAAGAGTATTTAGAGTGTGTTATCAATGAAAATAGGGCCCCAAGTATGTTTATAGGTCATGGGTTATTATTGGGATAAGAGGGAAATTTTTAGAATACCCTAATTAAAAATTTAGAAAATAAACTGCCAATAGTTGCGGGTCTCATAATGACTTATTATGACACATTACGACTCATCTCAATATGTCGTTGTCAATACGGTGTCACCAGGAACATACAATGTTGACCTTATGACTCATATACTATGGCTCATAATGGGACCCTACAATTCATAGGGTCCAGTCGTAGTCAATACAGAAACCATTTAGGTATACATTGGACATCCTACGATTTTGCACACAACGACCCATAATGAGTCCTCAGAGCCACTCGTCCTTAGAGCATAAGACTTATCCACATACACTGGTTAGGCTACGATTTAGGTCCAATGACTCATCACGACTTCCTATAACTCATAGGGTGAGTCATAGTCAAAACACTGAGGAAAAAAATTTAGAAATTTTCAAGGACCAAAAATCAAAGGTTTTACAGTAAAGGGGACATAAGAAGCTTCTGTTCTCTAGCTTGATTACAGGACTCATTAATTCCCATCAGAAACTGAAAGAGTTCCATCTTTGCAAATTAATGACATTGTCCTTTTAACTTATCACAACTATAATCAAGTAAAAAAACCAGAGCCTCAAACTCCTCCCATAGATCCTTAAGTCTTGAGAAATACATAGACACAGAATTGGTTCCCTGAGTATATATTGCTACTTTCTTATGCAGGTTAAAGATTTTGGAACCATCTATTTTGGTAAATCTTTCACCTAAATCTTGCCAAACTATCTATTCATTAGATGCATACGTGATTCCTCCTAATAAATTCTTAGACACATAGTTAAGCAAACAAGATAACATAGGAGAGTTTGCTAAAAGTCCACTTCTAGGACTCTATTTGGCATTTAGACACTAGTTTTTTTTAATTGAGAACATAGACACCCTAATGGGACTACAAAAAAAGGCAACCCTAGCACTCAACTTAAAAAATATAAACTTTATCCCCTTTTCCACTTCAGCCCTAATTTTTTTAAAACTACACTTTAGTCCATGTCAAAAAATATAAATATTGGATAATTAATTTAAAAAAATATCAAGTTTCTCAACCAATTCACTATTAACCACCCAATTTTTCTACCATTTCCTTGATTTTCCAGCCATTTTTTGTTGAATTTTCCAGCATCTATCAAAAAGTGACATTATCTCCATTGTTTTAAGTCATTTTCTCAAATTTTTAACCCTAATTTTTCATCCATCTTCATACAAAAAGCTTGAAAATTAGTCCCATATTTTGAAATCAATTATTAGCTCAGTAGCAACATTCGAACACTTCCTAGGTTATTTGTAAGCTGTAATTCATTGGATTATTATGGTGGTCATCGGAAAAGGATCGATCGTGTACTGTACGGACAAAAGCTAAGAAAAAGATGACTACAGTCTATTAAGTCTAGGCTCATAAACTATTTTTAAGTCTATTAAATACTATCATTGAGGTATATCATGTCTATTATAGATTACGTGGTTATTGGTGGCATATTTTCTAGTGAATGGGTGGAGACTCCTAAATGTTGGGTTTGGAAAACCGAATCTAAGAAGGCAGTGTCTGTTGCTCTTCTTTGCAATGGTTTATACGCTGATATGGTTAAAAGCGTAATGGAGAGCGGTGAATTAAGTTGTGATCAAAGCAATGTGGTAATTAGTTACTTAATAAATAGGAGTGAAAAAATTTATCCAGGATTCATAAGGAATGATAGACACGTGGAATTATACATGCTTTTCTTTGATTGTAATAACTTCAGACCTATATTGCAGGTTAAAGTTGTTGGAAGGTACCGGGAAGAAGCTTCCACGTCAACCTCACCCCCTCTCTCACCCCCGGCAATGGATGATACATCAATGAAATATGATTGCATGGGTGGTCATGAATAGGATAATTCTAAAGATTTTGAAAAAAAGGAGTATGGAGGAGGTGTGGACGGGCTGTAATACCCCATATTTCTCTAGCTTAATTTAACTCTCAGTACATGAGTTATCCCATATAAATTTTTAAAAAACTCAGTATTTTCAAGTTTAGAGCTTACGATTGCATAGGAAATTCAGTCAGCTTTCAAAAGATATAAAATTTGTCCAAATTCGATAATCGAGTGAATAGTTAGAGCCATTTTTGTAAGACAGTGTACCACCTAGGACATCAACACATCACGGAGGCATGGCAAATGGCAATTACCACTTTCCAGTGTTCCATCGCAATCATAGTGTGTCGCACCAAGTAATATTTTCAGAATTGTCCATTTCCAGTGAAGCTCCGCGATTCTACCTCGTCGTGCTGAGTCTAAATTCGAAATCAGTGGGGTACCATATTGTATCACATTGCACCAAGCCCTCAGTTCCTAATTGTCAATTTCTAGCACTACGGTGCTATAGTGCTGCATCGCGCCAAGGGCCCAGGTCAGAAAATTTTGACGAAAATTAAAAGTTTCGTCCAGAGTTAAACTAGTTTTTTCCCATGCTTTTAATACGCCCAGATATGGGATTTAATCCCTAAAAACATTTTAAACCCATTATTTATTAACTTTTCTCCAAAATCAACAAACTCTTTCTCAAATTAACAAACCCTAATCTTCAAGCAATCAAGAGCAAATCTCAAGAAACTCACCAAGAAGTCCAATAACTTATCAATCCAGGTATATTAGGTATTCATCTATGGGTTCTTTTCACCCATAGAGTCCAATAATCCCTTTTTAAACTTACAAGATCTCAGAATTATGAATTCCCTGCTTGAAATTGATCCTATTCATGTTCGTGATATTAATTGGGTTTCAATCCATGATTTAGTATAAGTCTCACGAAATTAAAATATTTTATGTGAGAATTATATGAATTGTATGCTAAACCCTTGAATTTGACATTGAGTATTGAATTCATGATGTTCATGTGTTGGCCATTATCATGTGAAATAATCCATGCTCCCCAGTATTTTCTAAAATGCCTATGTGAAGTAGATAGTGGAATCATGACATGTCATTATGTGTTCCCAATCATGTACAAGTTTATTCCCTACAAGTGTTTGATAAAATGTCTCTATGAATGAATTATGAACAAGTGGATATTGTTATGCTTTTTAAGATCATGCTTGATTTACTTTCACGCTATCGAGTCCTGGGGGTATCTAATACCCAAAAATCCAGCTGTTTACATAGAGCTACAGTAGTTACAGAATAGTCTTATAGTGTCACAATTAGTAAACTCAGTCAGTTATAGAACCCAGTAAAATCAGTCAGTTACAAAACTCAGTGAAACTCAGTATCAGTCTAGTTCAGCTCAGTATAATCAGTTTTGTGTCTATTCAGTTGGGAATAAAATTCAGCACCGAGTAAATCCAAGGATGGAGGCTCACCTACTAGGAGAGCGTGTGATCCTTAGAAGCAATCCTTGTATTCTAGAACTACGTAGCCAGCGTAGGTTGAGACATCAACCTGCCAGTTGAGGGTTGATAAGGTGTTTTAACCTGTCAGTTGAGAGTACCATCATTCTTATTAGAGTACCTGTCAGATAAGGGTAACTCTTTAGCTTGTCTTTACTCGTGGCACGGTACTGATACCCTTACAGCTGGGGTTACAGGTTGGACCTAAAATCTATTTAGAAAAAGGGAAAGTTGGCTAGATGATTACTTCCCACAGTTTTAGTTTTAGTCTTCGTATAGAACTCAGTTTAGTTCTACAGAATCAGGAATGTCAGATACAGTCAATCAGTTTTAGTAACTTAGTTATCAGTAATCTTAGATATAAGTTACTCAATTATCATAACACAGAACTCAGCTTCAGTAAAAGCTCAGTTACAGTATACACGTATATGCACAGTATTGCATACTAAGTATTTACATCAGTTTTAATTTTTCATGTACTCTCATGTTCAGTTACTCTATATTATTCAGTGAGTTATTGTTCATGTATATGAATCCTTGTATTAAACCTTACCTCATCTTGCATATCAGTATATTCCACGTACTGACACATACTCTTTCTTTGAGCTATGATGTCTCATATCATAGGTTTGGATGCTCAGGTTCTCGATCGTGCATAGACAGATTCAGATTCAACCAGCAGTATTAGATTTAGTAGTGAGTCCTCATCTATTAAGGATATGCTTTTATTTCAGTAGCTTCAGTATTTCAGTAGTGGAAGTTAGTTGGGGGCTTATCGCATCAACTCCATATTCAGACAGTTTAGTTAGAGGCTTTTCAAGCTAAACTATCAAACAGTATTCAGTTTTGCAGATTATTATTATAGTTGATATTTTTTTATTAGTATTCATAGTTTGAACCTTATGGCATTTCAGCCTATTTTTTGTATTTTTCAATATTATTATTAAGTGTTCATCTCATATATCAGTCATGGGTTAGCTTGTGGTCCTTCGGGGTCGTAAACACCATATAGCATCTGGGGTACAGACTCGGGGCATTACAAACTTGGTATCAGAGCCTAAGGTTCAACAGAGTCCTAGGGAGTCTGAAAGCCGCATCAAGTAGAGTCTTGTGCATGGGTGTGTAGCGCGCCATACTTATGGATAGGAGGCTATGAGTTGTTTAGTAAAAGTTTCCCTTCTTTCAGTATTCATGTCATGCGAGTGAGCATGAGCTCAAGTTAAACTCTTAGTCTAATTCATTCTTTCTTTCGTTTATAGAATATGCCTCCCAAAAAGACTAATGAAAGAAGAACCAGGAATCAGTCAGCACCTCAACCTGTTCTGGCAGATCCCCTGGATGAGCATGTCTCCCATACAGAATTTAGATCTGTGTTCACCACTCTAGCCAATTCGATAGTAGCGCAGAATGAATGGCCAACTACTATTCAGGCTAACCCAGTGGCCAATACTGCTGCAGCCAAGATTTTGGACTTTACCTGAATAAATCCTCCCTTATTCTCAGGATCTAAGTCAGGAGAGGATCCATAGGAGTTCCTCTATCAGGTTTAGAAAGTCACAGATATTATGGGAGTAACTTCCAACGAGAGTGTTGAGTTAGCCGCCTATCAGCTACAAGATGTAGCTCATACATGGTTTAAGTAGTAAAAGGTAGACAGAGGCACAGATGAAGAGCCCATAGAGTGGGAAGAGTTTGCTACTGCTTTTCTAGATAGATTCTTTTCCTTAGAGCTGGGAGAAGCCAAGGTGTTAGAGTTCATCAATATCAGGCAAGGCAGCATGAGTGTGAAAGAGTATTCCCTCAAGTTTACTCAGTTAGCCAGGTATGCACCCCATGTAGTAGCAGACAGTAGGTCCAGAATGAGCAAGTTCATATCTGGGGTGTCAGAGAGTATTGTTAAAGAGTGCAGAACAACAATGCTAATAAAGGAGATAGACGTATCAAGGATCATGGTCCATGCACAGTGGATAGAAGAGACTAACAATAAGGAGAGAGAGAGGGAGAACAAGAGAGCTAGAATAGATAGCTTTAATTTCACTCAGCCTAAGTTAGAGCATGGTAACCGTTCCCAGTTTCACCCAAAATCTTTGGTTCCAGCTCCATCTTCAGCCAGTGCTCCAGTCTCTAAGTTCAGAAATGGTAATAAAGATAGAGCACCAGGCTCTAAATCTCAGGATAGTGTCAGCAATGCTCGAATTAGGGGTGGCAAACGGAAGGATTGGATTGGATTTGTAAGGGTTAAATATGAATAGAGCAAAAATGGTTCGGATTGCAATCCGCCTATATAAATATGGGTAAATATAGATTTGGTCAAATATGGATTAGGTAAAAATGGTTTCAACCCACTTTAACTCCTAAGTCAAAAACTCAAAACTTCTATATGATATCAACTTGACTTTTTTTCCATTTCCTTTTTTTAGTTTTTCCCTTTTTGTTTTTTTTGTCTCTCTTTCTATATATAGCCACTAGTTTTCTTTTTTCATTTTTTTGTCATTCCTTTTTTTCTCCTTCTCTTCTATCTCTACCCTCTACCCTTTGTATCTCTTTCTTTTTTTCTTTTTTTTTTTTTTCTTTTTTTTTTTTCTTTTTTGGTTGTATTTTATGTTTTATATTTTTTTTATTTTCAAAGAACATGGTTAAGTTGAGTACAAATTATGGATGATGACTAAAATATCGTAATGGTATATTTGTTTTCACCATCATTTTTTTTTCTTTTTCCTTTTCTCCTTTTTCATTATTTTTTCTTTTTGATTTTTTTTTGTATTTTTTTCTTCAATTCTTTCTTTATGCTTTTTCTCTCTTCTATCTCTAACTTCTACCTCTCTTTCTACTTTTTTATTTTTTTCTATTTTTGGTTTCCTTCTTTTTTTTATGATAACGAAAATACCATAAGCGTATATTGATTTATATTCTCCTAACATTTATAATTCGAGGGCTATGTAGATCCTCAACCATATATATTTTAGTCTCAAGAAAATACAATTAATTCATATACTTTTTTTTGGTTTTTCATCCGATGTCCGGTGCCTACATTGGAGCTTCGACTAATCTAGATCGGGCGTTACAGGACCCATTAAGGTGGCAGCGCTCCCAACAGAGTTTTCTCCATAACCAGGATCATAACCTCGACCTCTGATTAAGGGTGGAGCAGCTTCATCCACTGCACCACAACCCATGTTGATTTTAATTCATAGACTTATTTGTATATAAATACAAATGATAAATTACACATATTGACAACTAAACTATTCAAATACAAATAATAAATTTATTTGAAATATATAGTATGATACAAATAAATTTAAAGTAAATATTGCAATAACAAAAAATGAGGAAAAGAATATAAAAAATAAGAAAAATGACAAAATGACGAACCAAGAATGAAAAAGGGGGAAACAGAAATACAAAAAAAATGCAAAGAAATAGAATTGAAAAAAGAAAAAAATGATGAAAAGGAAGAAAGAAAAAAAGTGTAAAAAATGAGTAAAAAATAAGTGGAAAAAATGAAAAAGGAAAAAAATTAAATTAAAGGAGAAAAGAAAGAAAAAAATAGTAAATTAAAGGAAAAAAGAAAGAAAAAAGAAAAGAAAAGAAAAAAAAGATAGAAAAAACTAATAATAAAGGAGTGAGACTATGAAGTATATTTAATTAATAAGAGATGTTATGAATTATATAAGCTAAATGGGATAATTAGAAGCTTATATTTATTAACTCATGTAGGTCTCAAGCGAATACGAATGATGAAATAAGAATGAGAAAAGAGAAAGCGAAAAAAAAAATACAAAGAAAAAAGAAATAAAAATAAAAAAAATAGATGAAAAATGAGAAAGAAAAAAAGAAATTATAAGGAATGAGTAAAAAAAATAAAAAAATGTAAAAGAAAAAAAGTAAATTAAAGGAAAAAGGAAAGTAAAAAAGAAGAAAAGAAACTAGAAAAGGAAAAAAACTGAAACTTTAAGCATAGGTGGGTGATCTCTGTGTTTAAATGGGTACTCATATTTTACCCATTTTGTTCATATTTGTATGAGCTGTTAAAATGAGTTGAAGTCCATATTTACCCATTTAAAATATGAGTGATCCAATTCACTAAATATGGGTCAAATGGACTCTTTTCACAAATATAGGCTAAAATTGCCACCCTTAGCTCGAATGAATCCTCTTTGTTAGAAATGTGGCAGGAACCATCAGGGAGTCTGCAGAGTTGGTAGTGATGTTTGTTTCAAGTGTGGAAATCCAGGCCATAGAATTAGAGATTGTCCTTAGTCAGGTTCTCAGGGTCAGTTTAACCATCCCTCAGCTTAATTCAGTTGCACAAATCAACAGGGTGCCGCTTCCAGTGTCACCAGTGGGCAACACCCAAACAGTCTCTATACACTTCAGTCCAGACAAGATCAGGAAAATTCTCCTAATGTAGTTAGTAGTACATTACATATCTTCCATTTACATATTTATGTCTTGCTAGATCTAGGAGCTTCTTTATCTTTCGTAACTCCTTATATAGTCGTTAACTTTGGAGTCAGTCCCAAGATCTTAGTAGATCCTTCCTCAGTCTCTACCCAAATAGGTAAGTCTATCATAGCTCGGCGGGTATACAGGAACTGTCCAATTATGATATCTTAGAAAGTTACTTCAGCAGACTTAGTAGAGCTAGAGATAGTGGATTTAGACGTCATTCTCGGCATAGATTGGCTTTATTCATGCTTTGCCTAAGTTGATTGTAGAAATAGAATTTTTCATTTTCAATTTCCAAATTTCTATCATCTTGTGCAAGTCAAAGACTCTAGTTCAGAGATTCCTAGTATTGAGTCAGTTCTAGTAGTAAATGAATTCTTAGATGTGTTTCCTGAAGATCTTCTTGGAGTTTCTCCCGTAAGGAAAATTGACTTCAGAATAGACCTTCTTCCAGATACTCAGCCTATATCTATTCTACCATACAGAATGGCACCAGCAAAACTCAAAGAGTTGAAAGAGTAATTAAAGGACCTTTTAATTAAGGGATTCATCAGACACAATATTTCCCCATGGGGCTGACCAATCTTATTCGTGCGTAAGAAAGATAGTTCCCTCAAAATATGTATAGACTACTGTCAGTTGAACAAACTGACAGTTAAGAATAAATACCCACTTTCTAGATTTGATTACTTGCTTGACCAACTTCAGGGAGCCAGTTACTTTTCTAAGATAGACCTCAGATCAGGCTATCTTCAGTTTAGAGTCAGAGAATGTGACATTTTGAAAATAGCTTTTTAAACCCGGTATGGTCACTTTGAATTTCTAGTCATGTCCTTTGGCCTTACAAATGCCCCAACAGCTTTCATGGACTTAATGAATCAGGTTTTCAATAGTACTTATACATGTTCATTATAGTCTTTATCAATGACATTCTTGTCTATTCCCGTAGCGAGAATGATCATACAGATCACCTTAAAATCATACTTCAGATTCTCAGAACTCATCAGTTTATTTGCCAAATTCAGTAAGTGCAAATTTTAGCTAAGGTCAGTAGCATTCCTTGGTCATATTATTTTCAATTATGGCATTAGAGTTGACCCTCAAAATACCAAAGCTTTGAGAAACTGGCCTAGACCTATTTCTCCATCAGATATCAGGAGTTTCTTGGGTTTAGCTAGCTATTACCATTGGTTTGTTGAATTTTTAACGTCTATTGCATCCCCCATGTCCTGATTGACTCAGAAGAAAGTTAAGTTTTAGTGGTCAGATTCTTGTGAGAAGAGTTTTCAGGAGTTGAAGACTCGACTCATCTTAGCCCCAGTTTTGACTCTACCAGATGGTTCAGATGGGTTTGTTGTATACTATGATGCATCCAGAGTAGGTTTGGTTGTGTCCTCATGCAGAGAGGTAAGGTCATAACTTACACTTCTAGATAGATTAATCCCCATGAGAAGACTTACCCTACCCATAATCTTGAGTTAGCAGTTGTAGTTATGCCTTAAAGATTTGGAGGCATTACTTGTGTGGGGTACATATTGATGTGGTCACAGATCACAAAAGCTTATAGTATGTCTTTTCTTAGAAATATTTGAATTTGCGTCAGAGAAGGTGGTTAGAGTTATTGCAAGATTATGACATGAGTGTTCTGTACTATCCAGGCAAGGCCAATGTGGTGGCTGATGCTCTCAGTAGATTGTCTATGGGTAGTGTTACTCATGTTGAGAATGGTAAGAAGAAATTAGTTCAGTAAGTTCATCAGCTTGCCTGACAAGGTGTCCACTTAGTCAATTCAGTAGAGAACAGTATATAGGTGCAGAATAGTTCAGAATCATCTCTAGTTTCTGAAGTAAAGGAAAAGCAGGACAGAGATCCCAGTATAGTTAAGCTGGAAGAGTCAGTCAGATATCAGAAAGTTAAGGTTTTCTCCCAAGTAGGAGATGGTGTGTTACATTACCAGGGCCATTTATGTGTTCTAGATGTAGATGACTTGAGGCAGCGAATTCTTGTAGAAGCGTATGGTGCGCGTTACGTTATTCATCCAGGGGCCACTAAGATGTACCGTTATTTGCGAGAGATCTATTAGTGGAGTGGGATGAAGAGAGATATTGCTGAGTTTATAGCTAAGCGCTCTATGTGTCAGCAGGTTAAGATTGAGCACTAGAATCCTAGTGGGTCTATGCAGGAGTTCAGTATTCCCACATGGAAATAAGAAAAAGTGAACATGGACTTTGTGACAGGTTTGCCTCGTACTCATTATCAGCATAATTCAATTTGGGTTATCATAGATAGGATGACCAAATATGCTTATTTCCTTCCAGTTCATACTTCTTATTCAGCCGAAGCCTATGTCAAACTCTATATCAAAGAGTTGGTCAGGTTATACAGAGTCCTAGTTTCTATCATCTCATATAGAGGTACCAAGTTTACCTCTCACTTCTGGAAAGCATTCTAAAAGGGTCTTGGTACCCAAGTTCACCTCAGTACAACCTTTCACCCTTAGACAGATAGTCAAGAAGAAAGGACTATTCAGACTCTAGATGATATGTTAAGAGCCAGAGTTGTTAATTTTAAGGGTAATTGGGATGACCACTCAAATGGCTCTATTTGAGGCTCTTTATGGTAGGAGATATAGATATCCAATTGGTTGGTTTGAGGTAGGTGAGGCAGCATTAGTAGGGCCTGACTTAGTGTTTAATGCCTTAGAGAAAGTTTAGTTGATCAGTGAAAGGCTTAGGGTAGCCCAAAGCTGACAGAAATCCTATGTCTATGTGAGGAGAAAGGATCTCGAGTTCGAGGTTGGCGATTTTGTGTTCTTGAAAATCTCTCCCATGAAGGGAGTGAAGAGATTTTTCAAGAGGTAAAGCTCAGTCCCTGATATGTTGGTCCTTATAAAATTCTCAGCTATTTCAGAAAGGTAACTTACCAGCTTGAGTTACCTTCGGATCTAGCTTCAGTTCACCCAGTATTCCACGTCTCCTTGCTAAAGAAATGCATTGGTGACCCAGCAGTCATAGTTCCCTTTAAAGGCGTAGATATTCAAAATGATCTCTCTTTTGAAGAGGTTTCATTTCAAATCCTCGATCATCAGATTCGCAGACTAAGGAACAAAGAAGTTCCCTTAGTCAATGTTCTTTGGCGGAATCAGTTTGTTGAGGGAGCTACTTGGGAAGCAGAAGCAGATATACAGACCAAGTATCCTCACCTCTTCTCCATAGACTCAGACTCAGCTTAGCATAATAGTCTTTCTTAGATTTACTCAGTTCTATGTTTAGATATATAAACTTGGTATTTTTACCGTTGCATATTTAGTTATGCATTTATGAATCAGTTCAGTCTAGTGCTCATGCATCAGATATGCATGTTCAGCATGAAAACTCAGTCTATCAGTACTTTCAGTCATGTATTTCATACATCAAATATACATGTTCAGTGGGTAAACTCAGCCTATCAGTGTTTCTCATCTTAATCAGTCTCATTCGAAAACGAATATCCCAAGGGGGAGATATTGTAATACCCCATATTTCCCCAACTTAGTTTAACTCTTGGTACATGAGTTATCCCATATAAATTTTTAGAATACTTAGTATTTTTTAGTTTAGAGCATACGATTATATAGGAAATTTAGTCAGCTTTCCAACAATATAAAATTTACCCAAATTCGATAACCGGGTGAAGAGTTAGAGCTATTTTTGTAAGACAGCGTACCACCTGGGACATCAACGTGTCGCGGAGACATGCCAAATGATAATTTTCACTTTCTAGCATTTCATTACAATCATGGCGTATTGCACGAAGCAGCATTTTCAGAATTATCCATTTTCAGTGAAGCTTCGTGATTCCATTGCGTCGCGCTGAGTCCAAAATTTGAAATCAGTGGGGTACCGCAATTGTACCGCATCGCGCCAAGACCTTAGTTCCCAATTTTCAATTTCCAATGACACGATACGATAGCGTCATTATGTGTTCCCATTCATGTACAAGTTTATGCCCTACAAGTGTTTGATAAAATGTCTCTATAAATGAATTATGAACAAGTGGACATTGTTATGCTTTTCAAGATCATGTTATGCTTTACTTTCACGCTATCGAGTCCTGGGGGTATCTAATACCCAAAAATCTAGTTGTTTACCGAGAGCTACAGTAGTTACAGAATAGTTTCAGTAGTGTCACGATTAGTAAACTCAGTCAGTTATAGAACCCAGTAAACTCAGTCAATTACAAAACTCAGTGAAACTTAGTATCAATCTAGTTTAGCTCAGTATAATCAGTTCAGTGTCTATTCAGTTGGGAGCAGGATTCAACACCAAGTGAACCCAAGGATAAGGGCTCACCTGCCAGTAGAGGGTGTGATCCTTAGAAGCAGTCCTTATGTTCTAGAACTACGTAGCTAGTGTAGGTTGAGACATTAACCTGCCAGTTGAGGGTTGATGAAGTGTTTTAACCTGCCAGTTGAGGGTACCACCGTTCTCATTAGAGTACCTGCTAGATAAGGGTAACTCTTTAGCTTGTCTTTACCCGTGGTACGATACTGATACCCTTCCAGCTGGGGTTACAGGTTGGACCCCAAATCTATTCAGAAAAGAGGCATGTCAGTTAAATGATTACTTTTCACAGTTTTAGTTTCAGTCTCAGTATAAAATTTAATTTAGTTCTACAGAATCAGAACTGTCAGATACAGTCAATCAATTTTAGTAACTCAGTTATCAGTAATCTTAGATATCAATTACTCAATTATCAGAACTCAACTTCAGTAAAAGCTCAGTTACAGTATACATGTATATACATAGTATTGCATACTCAGTTTTTACAGTAGTTTCACTTATTCATGTACTCTCATATCTAGTTACTCTATATCATTCAGTCAGTTATTGTTCATGTATATAAACCCTTGCATTCAGCCTTACCTCATCTAGCATACCAGTACATTCCACGTACTGACATATACTCTTTCTTTGTGCTATGATATCTTATATCATAGGTTCGGGCACTCAGGTTCCCAACCTCAAATAGATAGATTCAGATTTAGCCAGTAGTATCAGATTTAGTTGTGAGTCCTCATCTATTGAGGATATGCTTTTATTTTAGTATTTTCAGTAGCTTCAGTATTTCAGTAGTTGGAGTTAGCTAGGCGTTTGTCCCATCAACTCCACATTTAGACAGTTTAGTTAGAGGCTTTTCAGACTAAACTATCAGATAGTATTCAATTTTGCAGATTATTATTACAGTTGATATTCTTTATCAGTACTCAGATTTTGAATCTTATGGCATTTCAGCCTGTTTTTCATATTTTTCAGTAGTATTATGTAGTGCTTACAGCAGATATCAGTCATAGGTTAGCTTGTGGTCATTCGGGGTTATAAGCACCGTGTAGCATCCAGGGTACAGACTCAAGGCGTTACACGAGCAGTTCAGACCACAAGCAAGCCACTCTTTCTCGGAGGGCACCTATCTTTGTATAGGAAAGACATTCAAGGATAAGAATGTTTATGTAATTTTAAGTAAGAAAGGATTGAAGAAATACTAGACAATGTGAATTATTTATTATATACTAACGCCATTGTTGATTTCTACACATGATAGATAGATTATCAATTTTTTGAGAAGTTGATTATTCACCAACTCGTAGGTTTATGATCAACTATTTGAATATATGGACAATTTAAAATAATGACCAAAAACTAAAAATTAAATAAAATTAAAGTATAAAAATTAACACCTTTCAAACATTGTAAAACAATTTAGATACATTAATTGTGATACCAAATCACTTTAGAACATGATCAAGTGATATTTAAGGCATGCTATAGTCTAAATCAGTGAGATGGAACTAAAAAGGGAAGAAATAAAATAAAATATATAAGCACCACCCAAACAATGCAAAATAACTAGATATCATCAAATGAGATTAGACGCGTCTAATGAACATAAGAAAGAGTGGTGGTTGTGACTTGTGGGTGTTCATGGGACTAGTAGTGTATGAGAACAAGTAGTCATTCTCAATGCAGACGTTTGTTCTGAGTAACCGATTATTACTACTATTACTCTTCCTTATACTCATTTGATCGAGTGTTCAATTATTTTGTACTCTCATATGATGATATTTAGTCATTTTTCATTGCTTAAAGGTTGATTATTTATTTTAATTTAGTTTATTTTATTTTTCTTATTTTTAGTCTCGTCTTACTTGTCAATAGAATTAGATGATTAATGCTAGACCTATGAATATATCGTGTATATATTATATAGAAATGTATGCATCTATACTAGACTAAACTAACAGTCATGTATCGACCAATTGAGTCTAGTGAAAAGTAAGACGAGACTAAAAAGGGGAAAAATAAAATAAAATAAAATAACATCATTCAAGCAATGGAAAGTGACTAAATATCATCATATGAAAGTACAAAATAATTGAACAATAAATTAAATGAGTATAAGAAAGAGCAATGATAGTAACAATCAATTACTCATAACAAACGTCTGCATTGAGAAGGATTAGTTGTTCTCAAACACTAGTTGTCTCATGAACATCCACAAGTCACAACCATCACTCTTCTTTATACTCGTTAGACACGTCTAATCTCATTTGATGATATCTAGTTGTTTGCATTGCTTGGATGGTGCTTATTTATTTTATTTCTTCCTTTTTAATCTCATCTCACCGATTTACGACTATAGCATGCCTTAAATATCACTTGATCATGTTCAAAAGTAATTTGGTATCACAATTGATGTGTCTAAATTGTTTTAAAATGTTTGAAAGGTGTTAATTATCATACTTAAATTTAATTTAATTTAATTTGTTTTTTTATTATTATTTTAACTTGTCCATATATCCAGATAGTTGATCCTAGACCAATGAGTAGGTGAATAATTGACTTCTCGAAAAATTAATAATTTATTTATTATGTATAGAAATCAGCAACGGTGTTAGTATATAATAAATAATTTGCATAGTCTAATATTTCTTCAATCTCTTTTTACTTCGTTAATTTTAAGAAGCTCTAACTGCGCCTTATTTAAAATTACAACTCTTTCAGGCATACAATGATAAACCTTAATAATCGATTATAGAAGACATAAATATTCTTTAGACCTTTTTCAACGATCACTTTTTTGGTAGCCCTACTATATAAATGACATGAACCTTTTTGAGCTTCTCCATATTCATTTATTCACCCCTTTCTCATTTTGATACAACAATAACAATGTCTCTCTTTCTCATTTGGAACACTCCTTAGCTTGCTCCAAAGCTTTAATTCGTTGCATAATTTTAGTGATCGTCGATAAAGCGATATCAAATATTGTACGAAAATCAGGTAAGAAGAAGACGACTACAAATTATTAAATCTAGGATCATAAATGAACTTGTTCTCATTGTTCGAATTTCTTGCATACTAACCGATGAAATTCAAAGTTTTTTTTACCATACAATCTGCAAGGACAGTCATAATCCATCATTAATCAAACAAATATCAGCTTAAAAACACAGATTTTTAAAAAAAAAATCAAGTTCCATTTTTAAAAAGATTTCAGTTTTTTCATTCAAACCAAACAAATACCTAATCAACCGAACAGTCTATTAACAGAACAACATCCAAATTTCTTGGCACATTAGCTAATGAAATTCGCGAAAAAAATTCACCATGCAATCGACAAGGACAATCATAATCCATCAACAATCAAACAAATATCAACTTAAAAACACAGATTTTCAGTAAATTAAAGTTCCATTTTTAAAAAATATTTTAGTTTTTTCCATCCAAACCAAACAAAATACCTAATCAACCAAATGTTCTATTAACAGAACAACCTTCGAATTTCTTGACACATTAGTCGATTAAATTCGCGAAAAAAATTCACCACGCAATCGACAAGGACAATCATATTTCATCAACAATCAAATAAATACCAACTTAAAAAACAAAAAAATCAGTAAAATCAACTCCGATTTTTCAAAAAAAAAAAATAATCTCCAAAATCAACCCAATTACCACAAACCAAAATCGAAAAAAACAAAAAAAAACTCATTAATATGGAGCACAAATTACTCGAGAGATGGAGAGAAATTATTTAAAGTGGAAGATGAAAAATCTTATAACTTTAGTGAAGATAAAAATCGAAAATGAAAGTTGGGGGAAGAGGAAAGAAAAATTGCCATGGTTTTGTGAGTGAGAGTGAGGAGAGAGAAATTCTTTTTTGATATTTAATGAAAAAGTGGAATATGAAAAGTATTTAAAAAAGACATAAGGGATGCCAAAAACATTTTGTTTTAACACTTTAATCCATACCCCACCACTTTATTCAAAATCTTAAAAATTTAAATGAAAAATAAAATAATGTTTATTTATCAAAATAAGTTTTTAAAGTGGACCACCAACTAAATCTTCTCAAATAACAAAATGACATTAACACGCTCCAAATGATTTCATAAATTTTCTGGGAATGACTCCTCTAAAAGATCCATCTACCAATCGTAACTTGTTTTCATCAAGAAGTGTAATGCCCACTGAACGATACCAAATAGCAAAATCTGTTAACTGAAAATAGATTATTTGAAGTCCACTTACATCAGACTAATGCAAAAAAAAAAAAGTGGAAGATTGCTAAGTCCACTAACATCAGATTAATGCAAAAACAAAAAATGAATGATTGTAGTCAACCCCCCAAGAATCTGATGAGACAATCTTGATCCATTTGATGCGATGTCAAGTAATTGTGCAGCTTGACCTTCATTGTTTGCATTGTTTTTGATTTATTTCAGAATTCTTCAACTAATGATGAGACACGAATCTTTGCACTAGAGACTTTAGAGAAGAATCGGACAATTGCAGAAAAGAACAAGAATCATCAATTTCTTAGAGGAAATGGAGAAATTGCAGAATGTAACATAGAAGAAGGAATTGAATGCCTTCAGAAACTTATGCGGATATCAACTGTGATTTTTATCTCCTGGATCTGATACCATGTTGTAAATGGTGATTAATGCATCACAACCTCATGATAACAAGAGCAATACAGAAATGAAGAAGAGTAATGAGGAGGAGGAAGAAGATAGAAATAGAGAAAAATAAGCAAGATCAAGATGTAGAGAGAATTAGATGAATATTATTGATCCATTCATTGTGACTACAAGTGATTAGTAGTACTCATATATATTCACATAACTGATAGTACTTAGTCGGTTAGAATAGAGACTGGATGAATAACTAACTTACCTATTTTTTGAAAGATGGTTATATAACTAACTTTATGTGTATTACTTATAACCATTAAGATTTAGTTTAAATGTTTATTACTTAATTATAAATAAATAAATTGCAAGAAGTAAATGATAAAGTGGTTGATGAGTAGAAAAAAGATGAAATTTTTCATAATTCTGGTCTATTGATCTAGCGACGCCACCGGAGGAAGAACTTAAAAACCCTTGGAAATATATGCTAAAGAATGTTTTGAATGCAGAAACTTTTTTGTTACTTTTTTGAAACTTATTATACATTGCCATAAATGACTAAAAGACCACTTATACCTAAATTCTAGGGTTCTATTTTTGTAAATCTCGCTCGGATCAGATATCTTGATTTCATATTTATCTCCATCTCATAATACTTGTTGAGGATTTCAAGATCCTGCATAATATTTGATCGTTCAGGAGACCTCTATTTCAATCGTTCAGTATATTCGATATCGTACCTCCAATATTGGCTCGCTTTAATTTCCATCTTAACACAAAGCACAAATGCTCTCATATCGACCCTTATAATAACTCACGTCTAACAATTGCTTCTCTGCCACATGTCGATCCTTGATCTAAACACCAGATGAATCGGAATTTCACTCATACAAATATTTCAATGTTTCGGATTATAATCCATTTTCACCAAATTGTCATGCAAGATTACTCAAGTAACATATCAACGAGAGAAAAATGTTTGACTTGTTTATCTATCAATATTATAATAAAACAAGTCCAAAAATGTTTGCGTACGTATTAGTGTGCGCTTACATTTGAATATTAGATTAAGAAAAGGAAAAAATGATTTATAAGTTTCTATCATCTAAACACTGAAAGTGCAAGTGGACCAATTGTAATGTGGAAACAAGTTAGCACGCTGTGGAATTGAAAAATAATGTCAAACGGCTAACTATTTTTGTTGATTGTGGGCGGCCATAACTTTACGCTTAAGGTTTGTTATAGATTGAGGTCTTATTTGTTTGTATTTAATAGAAATCTGAATTTGGATAGTTTAAATTTTAAATTATTAAATATATTTATTTGTTAGTATTTAATGGAGATCTAAATTTAAATGTTTCGAATTTTAAATTATTAAGTTTATTTTTTTATATTTTAAAACTTCTTAATGTTCTAAACATGTCTGAATAAATCAGATATATGACAGAGTCTTATTCATTCAAATCCTCTTAAGTACGCTACTTTTATTTCGATTGAAGCTCTCTTCTACAAATAAAATTAATTCTCTCTCTCTTATGTCTAACTAGGGGTGGGCATATTTTGGTTTAAACCGAAAAACCAAACCGAAATTTAATTTTGATTTTGGTTTTTTGGTTTTTCGGATCGGATTCGGTTTGTAATTTTAGAATTTTGATTTTTCGGTTTGATTTTCGATTTAAAAAAAAAATTCGGTTTAAACCGAAAAACCAAAATTTTATAAATAAATAAATAATATATATATTTTTTATTATATATATATATAATATATAATATATATATATATATATATATATAATATATAATATAATATTATATATAATATTTAGTAATTCACATTCACAATTAACATTTAACAGCAAATTCGCATACGCCGCAGACTGACTATTTTGGTGACTTTGGACTGTTTTATGGACTATTTATGCAGAAAGTATGTCGTTTCATGGACTATTTTTACGAGTTTTGTGTTGTTTTGTAGACTATTTATGCAAGGTTATATTAATGATTAATGACGTTATGTATTATGTTAAGCATATGATTATTTCATTTCGTTTC
This sequence comes from Capsicum annuum, assembly GCF_002878395.1. Taxonomy (NCBI): domain Eukaryota; kingdom Viridiplantae; phylum Streptophyta; class Magnoliopsida; order Solanales; family Solanaceae; genus Capsicum; species Capsicum annuum. The sequence goes on along the minus strand of NW_025855829.1, from coordinate 375,417 downwards.
ATCCATGTTGAGTTATTTATAATTATTTATATTTGGAAATAAAAAACAGGTTTGAAAATAATAATTTTTCCAAAAAAATTCATCAATTTTAAATGCTCAGTTATGACAAAGAGAGGCTAACTACTCTAATATTTCAAATCGAAATAAAAATTCAAAATAACCGAACCGAATTTGTAAAAATCGAACCAAATCGAATTTATTTCGGTTTGGTTATGAATGTCATTTTTGTCAATCCGAAAACTGATAAACCGACTCGACATTAAACAATCAGACCGAATCGACCGAACGCCCACCCTATGTCTAACTATCAATTAATTCTAAAGTATTTTCTCATAAGTAGAAAGATTTCACAAAAGGGTTACAAATATCTTGTTTCTCTAATTTGTGAGATTCAAAATATGCTGATTTTGCTTCATTGATTTATTAAAGTGTAATTTTTATTTTTTAAATAATAAATATGTATTTTAAATGTTTAATTGAAATCATATGTACATATTATTTAAATTCTAATTCATGATATTGCTTTTCATACTCATAATTTACATTAACGATGAATGCATATTCATTAAAAAAAAAAAATCGTTGATCTCATTAACCCAAGGCCAAACTTTAATTGTATTGTATACTAATTACTATAACTTTTGTATAATTTAGGTAATATTAACTATGCTATACTATGAAAAAAATTATTTAAATATTTTATTTTTAATATATTATGAGATATAATTATTTAAAATTTATATATTTAAATATTTTATATTCTTATCAAATAATAATTTTTACTTTGATTATACTTGTAACGACCTAAAAATTTGATGAAATATGTGAAATTTGTGATTTTGTGTGATTTGATTGTTTTACTCCTCCCCGTAGTTGCATTATGATATTTCTGGGGTGTGGGAGTGATTGACATGATTTTCGATGCATTTTGATATCATTTATGCAATATTGTGGTTTTTGATGGCTTCGAAAGCTTTATTTTGGACTTATGTGGATATCTTTTGATCTTTGCGGTGGATGGCCTTACGGACTGTGCCAACAACTCTGGAATATCAATTTTAGGCTAGATAGACTTTGGTTCGGGTCCCGGTGCACCCGAGCTCATTTCAATGTGCTCCTGAAATAGCAATATCATAAAAGAGGCTATAAGCTATCATAATTTGATAGGCTTAATGCATGATTATATTTCATTCCTGGGAATGAAAAGCTTATTAATGCAAACGTGCACTTGATTATGATGGTGTTATAACTCACCTCCGAAAGAGGCTGAATAATAGTAAATTTGAAATTTACTAAATTATAAGGTGCATGTCATAGTAAGCTTGGAGTTTGCTAGAATAAAAGTTCATAAATTGATATGAACGATTGAGATATTCCAAAGATGTGCATAGTGAGTATTGTATATTGAAGAACTAGAAAATTGTTCATGAACTTTTAATTTTGCTTGTTCTCATGATAAGTTGGTTGGACCAACTAATGTTAGGATTTGATCCCTTAAAATCTGAAAAATATAAAAGGTGAATATAGGCCCGTTCACCAGTCATGTGATCTACTAAGATGCATTGATATAAGATGATCATTTGTATTTTTATTGTCAACCTGCAGTTTGACATTCATAAAGTTGATTGCTCAATAAATTGAGTTAAAACCATAACTTTCAGATTGTGTAATCAATACAAGTCATCTTGATAATGATGGTTTGACATTGAATGCCTTCGATAAATAGCTAAAATATTGCTAATGAGAAAAAGTTTCATGTGTTGGTCTGAAATATGATATGTTGCATACAATAGCACTTATATGCATTAGACCAATAAATTATGATTATTTCTTCCCTCTCAATTGGTTCAAGATCAGGAATCAACTATTCCATCTAATAGTTTTGATGTGCGGTTTATGATTAATGAATATACCATAATGCACAAAGATGGATTCCTCAAAGGAGATGGAGGATGTATGTTAGTTTTACTAACATAAGTGGGAGATTTTAAGAAGCTAAGAAATATGTGAAGAATTATCAGCAGATCCTCATTTAAAAGACAATTTAAGTCAAATGTCGAAAGCATCTCATATTAAGCTGTAAGTGCTCCTATTTTGTGTCCCTAAAGGACAAATTCTATGCATGCTTGAAGTATGGTAGACTAATTGGTTCTAAATGATAAAAAGAATAAAGAGAAAATAATCATAATAAGAAGGCAATATGCTCTTGAGAAGCCTACGACATAACACTTCATGAAACCTTATGAGAGGTTCAGGTACCTGAAAATAATGAAGTGATGAGATCTCAAAATGTTAGGCCATAATGTGAACCAATAAAAAATAATATATCATATCTTTGATACAATATTGACACAATATTGTGAAAAATTATGAGGATCTGAATTCTACGTTTATTTAAGCATGCTAGCGTAGAAACATTTATCAAGTGACATGAAAAGATGAATCTTGGTAAGCATAAAACTTATTTGATTTGCAGTCCAGACACTTGAAGATATCACATATGAAACGTCGAATATTGTCACTTGACAAAATTTATATGAAAACTTTTTTAAGGACTCAAGATATTTGAAGTATATAAAAGATTCTGGAAAACTATTTATAATCCTTATATTATATAAGTTTATAACTTGAAAATTATTGAAAATCTTGGAAAGTTTTCAAAAGAAATAGATTATTTGCTGAAACGAGAAATATACCAATTTGGATTGGTTATAAGTATCATATCTTAGTACAATTGGTGCACCTATGTATCTTGCAAATACTACAAGGCTTAATATAGCCTTTATGGTTAATTTATTAGCAAGGTGTAGTTCTTCTCCTACTAGGAGACATCGGAATGAGATTAAACACATCTTACGATACTTAAAGAGACTACCAATATGGGTTTATTATATCCAAAAGATTGCAGTCTCAATCTTGTTGATTATCCTAATGCTGGGTACTTATATGTCTTGCATAAATCTCGATCTCAAACAGGCTATGTGTACATATGTGGGGTTACTGTCATATCTTGGAGATCTATAAGGCAGTTTATCATAGCCACTTTATCGAATCATGTTAAGACAATAGCTATTCACGAAGTAAACTAAGAATGTGTGGTTGAGGACCATGATATATCATTCGAGTAAATGTGGTTTGAAATGTGACAAAGTACCCATAATTTTATATGAAAATAATGCAGCATGCATAACATAACTAAAGGAGGATTCATAAAAGAAGATAGAGCGAAGCACATTTTACCAAAATTTTTCTACATACATGAGCTACAAAAGAAGGGTGATATTAACGTGCAACAGATTCGTTCAAATGATAATGTGGTTGATTTATTCACCAAGTCTCCTCCAACTGCAACTTTCAGGAAGATGGTGCACAAGATCGGAATGCAAAGGTTCAAGGATGTTCTCATTAGGGGGAGTTAATACACGTTGTACTCTTTTTTCCTTATGAGGTTTTGTCCCATTGGATTTTTCTTGTAAGATTTTTAATGAGGCAACCTATATACCTATTATTAGAGATGTGTACTTTTTTTTCCTTCACTCAATTTTTTTCACAGAATTTTTTCTAGTAGGATTTTAACGAGGCACATTATCTATCAATTAGACATTCAAGGGAGAGTGTTATAAATATATTTACATTTTAGTGAATTTCTATCAAGAATATAGATAAGATCTATCAAGATCTAATTGATATCTATCAGGATTTGAAGTATCTATCTTTTAGACAGAAACTAAAAGTAAATTTTTTCCTTCATTGTAAATGACATCAATAGAATCTCTCAAGAAAAATAAGAATTACTCTCTGTTCTCTCTATTCTTGTTTCCCTACTTTATATTTCATAACATGCACCATATTATTTTTATTTTAATTCTAAGATCAAGGAAAATGTCCCGTATTAGCACGAACCCAATATTGTGAAAAGTAAAATTATTAATATTCTCTCTTCATTTTTATTTATCAATATTCTCTCTCTGTTCATATTTATTCATAACTTTACGCTTCTAAGAGTCAAATTTCATGAATTTTGACTAACATTTTAAAATATATTTTTAATAGTATTATTAATACTATATGAAAGATTGCTATTTATAATAACATTTTTCGTATAGTTTTCGAATATTTATATTCAAAAATTTAAAATGTTATAATAATCTATTTCAATTTATTTTTGAAGCTTAGTCAAATTGACTTTAATAACGTAAAAAGTGACAAGTGAAAATGAACGACGTGAGTATCTTAAATGACTTTTATTTATTTTTAATATTTAATTTTAATTTATTAATATAAGTTATTATTTTTAAAAAATACTTAATGACATGTTATGAAAAGTTCTTTTTGGAGGTAATTAGACGTTTTTGATAAAGCACTAAAATTGTTGCCATGACAAATTAAAAAAATGGGCTCACTATGACAGAATAAACATTTGAATTGCCTACCATGCGTAAAGGATAAAAATGTCAAAGCAATAAAAACATTTAAGAAACAAGGCATCACACATCACTTTCAATCAATGAAACTGTCCCAATTCTATAAAATGTTGAAGAATGTTAGATGAAATGACAAAATTATCCTTTGGATTAAAATTTTTGATAAAAAAAAAAATACTCCCTCCGTTTAAAAAGAATGACCTACTTTTCTTTTTAGTCCGTTTAAAAAAAATGACCCCTTTCCTTTTTTAACAACTTTTTAATTTTAACTTTCCACATGACATGTTTAAAACTACAAGATTGTACATTTGACATATCTTTAATTTAACACCACAAAATTTAAAAGTTTTCTTTATTTTCTTAAATTTTGTGTCAAGTTAAACTAGGTCATTCTATTTTAAATAGAGTGAGTATGTTGAAACCTAACTTTTCTAATGTATAGAAAATTATTAATTATTCTTTTCAACAATATTTTCAATATGGAAATAATAGCAGATTTGTTACATTATTCTATTTCTTGTTTTTACGCTTACTTGACTATTATGTATTCTTTTATAGCTTAGGCCAGAAATTAAATAAAGGAATAATTATGGAATACAGCCACTCGGGTATAACATTTAGAAAGAAACTAGTCCACCTTTATTAAAATTAGGGGAGAGAATAGAAATGTTCATATCAAACAAATTTTATGAAAATGGTCATGAAATTAAAGTTCACTTTCTAGCCATTTCAATTTGTTGGCTTGTTCTATACAGTTTCTACACACCTTCTATACAGTTTCTATACATATTTATACATATAAATATTCTATACAAAAATTAGATAGTTTTAATACACAATTTATACAATATCTGTATATTTTTTTACGTATTTTATATAATAATTATATAATTTGTATACACTTTCTATATATTTTATATATATATTTTATGCATATATATATTTGATAGAACTATATAATTTATATACATATATCTTATATAGATACATATTCTATATAACAATTATACCATTTTTATATAATTATATTTAACTATTATTTTTAAACAACTAAAAAAACGCAGAATATTTTTCAGTTAAATAAATTTGTAGCAAAAAAGAAGTGAAAATATTTTTAGAAAAGGGTCAAATGACCCAAGTTGAAAATTGTATCAGTATTGTATATAGACTTTATCAATATGGTATATAAAATGTATTTGAACTACATGGATCAAAATGACCAAAATTGAGAAAGAATAGAAAATGACTATTATGTGGCACTAATATACCCGACAAGACATTTTATGTTCATAGGCCAAAACTTGGGCTATTTTTTTTTTTTAAAAAAGAGCTATATCATGTTTTTTCCCTTAAAATTATAAGAAATTGTCGTTTGACCCTATTGCTTCTTCTTCTTCCTTTTACTTCAGTCATTAATGACTTCTTGTTCCTTCTTCTTTCTTTATCTTTCTTCTTTCTTTTTTTATCTTTGTGATTTTCAGTGTTCTTTCTTCTTCCATGATTAATCGGTCATTAAAATTTTAAAGTTTAATTTGAAAATTCAACGTATCGCAAACGTGAATTATTTTGAGCGAATTATATACCAAAAGACTTGAAATATTGAGAGGAGCTCAGGTCTAAAATTTGAAACTGTTAGAGGAAATTTTTATTGTGATGGAATTAATAAAAAGAAGCAAGATACTTGTAAAATAAAAGAACATTATTTTGTTTTGTAAAATTTCTGTCTACATCGAGTCACGAGACTATGTTTCAATAAGACTTCCATTCGCGTAATTTTACCAATTTAATAAAAATATACTACAAAGTACAAATGAGAAGAAGACTTAAAAGCATCATGCACTTTGGAAGAAAACACACACACCCTATATAGTCCAAAAGGCTTGGCTAGAAAAGTTTAGCTAGCAAAACCTCTAACACACAAATTATGAAGATATTATGAACTGCTTGATAGATTGAACGTAACCACGAGAAGTTGCTTCCTATTTGGACTTTGTTCTATTTAGTATGACTAGTTTAACTGCACGTACCTTACACATGTAATATTTGATCATTTAAAATTAAATAATTTTATCATTGCGGAGATTTTTAATGAAGTGTAAAAATTTAAATCACTTTTTAAAGATTCTTTACACTTTAATATAATAATGTAAACATAAATATATAATTTAGTGTAAGCACATATATTGACACGACCCGAACCAGGGCCTTGTCGTAATAGGCATCTCAAGCCCAATAATGATCGGAGATCACCCCACTACCCAATCCAACCAACCAACATATACCCCGAGTCGGACGAATTTCGAACATATAATAAGATAGAGCGACCAACCAACACAAAGACTTTGGGATAGGTCCAAGACCATGACCAACTCAAACAAGTCTAACCATCTAATCCTCAACCAACAATAGTAACAAAACCAAAATAATAACCAAGTCCATAACTATACCATAGCAAAATAGAACAATCACAAATCAAATATAGTCATACGGTATCATCCACAATACCAATGCCAATGCCAAGGCTGACACCACTGCCAACACTGCCCATACCAACCCATACCAAAGCCTCTATCCGAAATCAAAACAATATTCGATCGGGACATGCCTTCGACCATTGCCCAAATCAATGTCCAAGACTAAACCAATGAAAATATAAGAAACTAAAAATAGAAATGAAGCCTTCCGAAGTATAGAAGCTCACCACTTCAAGTCAACACAAGTTGTTCTCGAGTCCAATCACTCAGTAGAAGGTGTAGTATCACCAATACCTATATCGCGTGGGTATACATTATCGAAGACAGTTAGCGGTTGGAGCGCTAGCATGTAACTCATGGATAAGGATAAAATAATGTCAACAGTTCAAATCCGATCCACCAATGCAATATATATACACACACACACACTATGCTGGGGAAGGGAACAAGATTAGCATGAACTTTTAAAATATTAACTTGCGTTGTGTAATATGACCGACTTTGAACAAGGCATCCATGGGCTATATGGGCCCAACTCTTCCCTAGATGGAAGGGCCCTAATGCGTGTAGCCGCACGAACCAGAGAATATCCATAACCTTATGTGTCTATATGGGGAACTCAGACCCATCGGCATAATCAAGGTGACTTAAGAACCAATACATATAGTAAGAGGGACTCAAACCTCCCTTTCATATGTTCATTAGGGGGACTCAAACCACCAGGTCATAAGACACCTGCATTGGCTAGCGCGATTTCCATTGTTAGTCCTTTAGACTTCACTTTCACGGCCCGGCTACACGTCCCACTTTAAAGCTTAATTAAAACCATCATTTCACATACACAACTATTAAGTTAATTACTTACCAAAGGAACTTCATTGGTATTGTTATACCAACACTACTTGCAAGTTTACCACATGTCATTACCATTATCAATAAACTAATCATTCTTTTGACATTGTGACTCGAACCCATTTTCTACAAAGACACTTACTCGATTCAAAGTTTAGGGACTCGAACCTATTGTCTAACAAAGACATAAATCAAGTTAGTGTTTAGGGACTCAAACCCATTTAACCAATTAAACCACCAAGGTTACCATTTAAATCATTATACGACCAACAAGTCCTTCACAAAATCATTTACCAACCATTCATATTCATTAGGCTAGTGCTTTTGTTCAAAACACCATTTAACATGTGACTAGTTTATTCTCTTAGGTATTTTCACAAACACTTTGAGCGAATATCATTACCATAACCAAAACCAAAGTAAAAACCATAAAGTTTAGGATTACCCATGACCCATTTGTTAAACCACAATTACCAAGCACCCACATATGCAAACCATAACCAAAAACATGTATAGACAAAAGTTAAACCAAGAGTAAACAATACTCAACCATATGCAACAAAGCTCTCAATTTTGGTTTTTTAAAACCATCATTTAAGAATCATAATCACACTTTAGAAAACATGATATTTATGAGCTAACAATGAAGGAAGAGTCACATGCCTTATTCAAGAAGATTCACGGAATAAACTTGACTCTTGAGCCTCTAAATGAACACCTTTACTTGAAAGAGTTTAGAAAGGATTTTGATGTGTTTTGATCTTTCATGGTATGTTATGAGAGGACATAAAATGTTTTAAAATATAGGGAATTAAGGGTTTTGGGGTGGGAAATATCCAAAATGTCCTCAGCTTAAAAGTTAAAAATATATGCGCAAGGGGGTACGACCACCCTACCCAAACCGTACCCTATTATACGAGTGGTTCTCACCACCCGTATCCTAGGTATAAACTTGGAACCCAACACTGTCCAACATATAATTTCTTAGGCCAAATCATATCCAATCATACAATTGGTACCCCTAACCCGTGCCCTAGGCAGAATCCTCTAGACTAAACTTAGGGCATCATATAATTTAGCAATATACAACTCGTACCCTAACATACTTCTAGTAAGATGTCCATTCATACCTTGGATAGAACCCAATCAAACCACACTGATTTCCATACGAGTGGAGGGACCCTAAATTGTACCATATCATATGACTAGTGTACACAAGTCGTATGATGTCCAGAATGCTCAACTTAGGAAATTTTCTAAGGGTCCAAAGCCAAGGTGTTTCAATTCTCCCCACTAGGATCATTCATCCTCGAATGACAAGTTAGGCAAGCACAAGCATGAGTTAATACATTATTACACATCAAACTAACCTTTAACCAAGTTAGAAAACAAAGATACAAAGAAATAAATCTTTCCTTTAACTAAGTTAGAAAACAAGGATGTGATAAAGGACACATATCTTCTATATGAATTTCTGTAACGGGGAACAAATGTGGATACTTGGAATTCATGTCCTCCTCCGATTTTCAAGTAGCTTCCTAAACCTTATGATTTCTCCAAAGGACTTTTACCGAAGCCACATCCTTCATCCACAAGTGACGAACTTGACGATCCAAGATCTCAATGTATAAGGTAAGAAATCTGAGATACCCGACCCTTCCAAAGGAACAACCAATGAAGGATCACCTACACACTTTCTCAACATAGAGATATGGAAAACCAGATGAATGGAGTTCAAACTAGGAAGCAACTACAGCTCATAAGCAACATTGCCAATCCTCTTCAAGACTAAGTACGAGCCAACATATCGAGGACTTAACTTTCCCTTTTTACCAAACCGCATTACTCCTTTCATGGAAGATACCTTTAGAAACACCCAATCTCCAACATTGAACTCCAACTCCCTACGCCTAACATTTCCATAGGACTTTTGGAAACTTTGAGTGGCTTTAAATCTATCACGAATCACCTTCACCTTCTCCAAGGCTTGGTGAACCAAATCAGTGCCAAATAACTTACCCTCACCAACTTCATACCACCCAATAGGGGAACGACATCTCCTACTATACAATGCCTAAAAAGGAGCCATACCTAGAGTGGTAGATATTATTATAAGAAAACTCAATTAAAGGAAATTGGTCAAACCAACTACCACTATAGTTAATCACGCAAGCATGAAACATATTTTCCAATGTCTGAATAGTCCTCTCTGCTTACCCATCCTACTGGAGGTGGAAAGCGGTACTAAGGCATACCTTAGCTCCCAAACCTTTGTGAAACGACTTCCAAAAGTGAGATGAGAATGGAATACCATGATCCACAATAATAGAAATAGGAGCACGTGCAACTTTAATATCTCTACAAGATATAACTTAGCATAATCCTCCACTGAATAACTAGTCCTCACCAGTAAGAAGTGAGCGGACTTGGTCATTCTATCCACATTAACCCAAATTAAATCACACTGATTTTGAAACCGAGGAAGACTGTAAAAAATCCATATTAATCACTTCCCACTTCCATTCAGGCAATTTAGTCTCTTAGTACAAACCACCAGGTCTCATGTGCTCAATTTTCACTTGTTGACACACCATACACTTTAGCCACATAGTTAACCATATCTTATTTTATATTATTCCACTAATAGAACTTCTTAATATCATAATACATCTTTGTCAAACCATGATAAATCATATTATTCAACCAATAAAACTCCTTATGATCATGATACATATTTGTCAAACCAGGATGAATAACATAACGAGATCTATGAGCTTTGGCTAAAATCCTTTCCCTCAAACCATCGATGTCGAGAACACATAATCTGCCTTGGTACCTCAAGATACCATCTCTACCAATCATAAAGTCAACAACGTTCTGCTGACCTACATTTTTTCTAATCTTCATCAAGTAAGAGTCTACCATTTATTTTTTCTTTGTCTCAACAACCAGAGATGACTGCGAATCCTGATGCATAAACACACCACAAGCCTCAGAGTCCGTGAAACGAACTCTAAGATTATCTAAATGGTAAATATCCTTCACCAGCTCCCGCTTATCCTCATCCATATGAGCTAGAATCCCCATGGATAATCTGTAAGAGCATCAACAACTCTGTTATCTTTACCTGGAAGGTAGTGAAGACTCATATCGTAGTCCTTCAGCAACACAAGCCACCTCTTTTGCCTGAGATTTAACTTTTTCTGAGTAAACACATATTGTAAGCTCTTATGATCAGAAAAGATATCAACATGAATCCCATAGAGATAATGATGTCAAATCTTCAGCGCAAATACCACACCTAACCACTCCAAGTCATGAGTAGGGTAGTTTTTCTCATGAACTTTCAACTGCCTAGAAGCATAGGCTACCACCCTACCATGCTACATCAACACACATTCAAGCCCAATACATGGAGTATCACAGTACACTATAAGGCCATCATTACTCTCGGGTAGGGTTAAAATTGGAGCTAAAGTTAACTTTTTCTTTTACTTCTCAAAACTGCCCTCACACGCATTTGACCACAAGAAGTTGACCTTCTTCTGGATCAACTTAGTTAATGGGGAAGCTATAGTTGAAAAATTTCCACAAATCTTCTACAGTAGTTGGCTAAACCCAAGAAGCTTCAAATATTGGTTGGATTCCTGGTCTAGGCCACTTTTTAACCACCGTAACCTTCTGTGGATCCACTATGATCCCCTCACTAGAGATAACATGCCCAAGAAAAGTCACAACCTTTATCCAAAACTCACTTTTTTAGAACTTAGCATACAAACATTGATCCTTCAAGGTCTGTAATACAACATAGAGGTGATTGACATGATCTGCCTCACTCTTAAAATAGACCAAGATATCATTAATGAAGATAGTGATGAACAAATCCATAAGCTGATGGAAGACCCTATTCATAAATCCATAAATTCTTTCGGAGCAGTGGTCAACCCAAAAGACATAACTAGAAATTCATAGTGACCATATAGGGCCCTGAAGGCTATCTTAGGGATATCCACTCCCCTAATGTTAAGCTGATGATAACCCAACCTATGATCGATCTTAGAAAAATACTTTGCACCTTGAAGCTGATAAAAAAAGTCGTCGATCCTACGAAGAGGATGCTTATTCTTAATAATCACCTTATTCAACTAACTATAATCAATGCATATCCGAAGAGAACCATCCTTATTACACATGAACAACACTAGAGCACCCCAAAGAGACACACTAGGATGGATAAAACCTTTATCTAAGAGAATCTTTAATTTCTCCTTAAGTACGTTTAACTTAGCTGGAGCTATTCTATTAGGAGAGATAGAAATAGGATGGGTATTAGGAATAAGATCAATCCCAAAATAAATTTTCCTATCAGGAGAAACACCTGGAAGATCATCAAGTAAAACCTCGGGAAACTCATTAACTACAGAAATAGATTCTAGAGAAGTACCTTCCGAATTAGAATCGTTAACCCAGACCAAATGATACAAACATCCTTTGGTAATCAACTTTCAGTCTCTAAGATATGGGATGCTTTAGGCACTAAATAACCCCCTTCCCATATAATGATCGGTTCATTAGGGAATTTAAACATTAGCTTGCGGGTCTAACAATCTAAGAAAGCATAACATGAATGCAACTAATCCATTCCCAATATGATATCAAATTCAACCATATCTAACTCTATCAAATCCATAAGAGTTTCTCTACAACTAACAGATACCATACACCCTCTATAGACTCTCTTAGCAATCACAGAGTCACCAACCGGGGTAGATACAAAAAAAAGATAAAAAATAAACTTAGGACTAAACCAAAGCACACAACCACGAAAAGGGGTCACATAAGAAAGAGTAGACCCAGGATAAAGTAAACATTAAACATCACAGAAGAAAAGTTTTAATATATTGGTAATGACATCGGGAGATTCCTTAAAATCCTGGCTGGATGTAAGAGCATACAAATAATTTTGGCCAGTGTCGATACCAGAAGCAGAAACAGATACAAAAGCAGGACCATTTGGTGCAGGAGCAGATAAAGAGGCAATCGAAATATTATTGGCCCAAGAAGCTATTCTAGCATGACAGTCACGTTGCATGTGACCAATCTGACCATAATAAAAATATTTGTTCTTTCCTTCCTCACAGATTCCACGATACAACCTCCCTCAAAATCTATAAGGAGGGTAGGATAGAGCCGACTGAGCCCTACTAGCCTGAGATTGGGCACCCTGGGACCACTATTATGCTGAGATCGATGATCACCCGATGGCTTTGGGTAAGAAGCACTAGCTATGGAGAAAGAACCAAAATTCCCCTACTTATTCTTTATCCACTTACCACCATCTCTACCATTTTGCTTAGAGGCCTTAAATTTCTTCCCCTATCTCTCACTAAACTCTGACTGCTTTCTTTTTTTCTTCCTACACTTGTTGCATGTATACAACCAACCTAAAGATACCCATGTCCTTGATTAAAAGGGGAAACTTGCTCTCAAGAATCAACTCACGATACAATCCCAAAGTAAACTTACATATTTTATCCCCATGCTATAAACTAACTCTAGAGTACCTAGACAATTGATGAAACTTCAAGGCACAATCCTCAACAGACATCCTACCTTACCCCAAATTCATAAAATCTTATGCTTTCGCCTCCCTCAACTCCCGAGAAAAGAAGCAATCTAAGAAGGCACTAGAAAAATCTTCCCATAAGGCAGAACTAACATCCTCAGCCCTCAATTGTTCTTACTTTTCGCACCACTGGTATGCTACATCTTTTAATTAATAGGTAATAAACTCAATACCTTCAACCTCTGAAGCATGCATAATCTAAAATTTCTTCTCCATTTTATCAATAAAACTTTGATAATCCTCCTCAACCTTGTACCAGTAAATGTAGAAAGATGTAACCTCATAAATTAGCCAACCCTTGTGGCCTTAGAAAATGGAGTAACAGGAATACCACGCTCATACTGTGAAGATACCAACTGAATCAATAGAGAGAAAGAGAGACAAAACTCAACATTAGTAACATCTCTTTGAGGTGACTGAGTATGAGTGTCACCCTCAAGAGTAGGATTAGTTGGGACAAGTGGAACCCCATAAGGACAATCAGATGCAGCGACCCTTAACTGGGTCTGAACTCTAGAAGTAGAGCGTGTCCCATCAATATTATCCCCAGTCGGGATAGAAAAGTTTGCATAAACATCAGATTTGCTTAGAGGTATGATCTGAAAGATAAGCAAATGGAAATCAAAAGAATCCAAGACCTTAAACTCTATATCTTGAAGTAATACAAAAAGAAAGTAAAATATTCCTAAATGTTTCATAGCCTTTCCCTTATGAGTGTGGCGCGCTACACAACCTTAAAAAAGGCTCTACTCAACACGGCTTTGTGGACTCCCAACTGACCATGAACCTAGGCACTAATACGAACTTAAAATGAATCAAACTAGGGCCTAGACAAAATAGGCATCTCAAGCCCAACAAGGACCGAAGATCACCCCACTACCAATTCAACCAACCAACATATACCCTGAGTCAGATGAATTCCGAACATATAACAAGATAGAGTGATTAATCAATACAAAGACTTTGGGATCGGTCCAAGACCATGACCAACCCAAATGAGTCTAACCATATAATTCTCAAGCAATAACCGTAACAAAACAAAAATAATAACTAAGTCCATATCCATACTGTAATAATATAGAGTAATCATAAATCAAATACAGTCATACGGTATTAGCCCTAATCCTAATACATACGCCAAGGCTGACACTACTACCAACACCACCCATACCAACCCATAGTAGTCTCACAAAGCCTCTATTCAAAATTAAAACAACATCCGATTGGGACATGCCCCCGACCATAGCCAAAACCAATGTCCAAGACTAAACCAATAAAAACATAAGAAATTAAAACTAAAAATAAATACTTTTGAAGTATGAAAGCTCACCACTTAGAGTCAATAAAAGTTATCCTCGATTCCAGTCACTAAGTAGGAGGTGTAGTATGACCAACACCTGTATTGCGTGGGGATACAACGTTGAAGACAATTAGTGGTTGGAGCACTCGTATCTAACTCAAGAATAAGGATAAAATAATGCCAACAGTTCCAAACCTATCCACTAGTGCTTATATATATAAATATAAATATACCATGTCAGGGCAAAGAACAATATTAGCATGAACTTTGAATACATTAACTTGGGTTGTGTAGCATAATCCTTATTGAACAAGGCACCCACGAGCTATATGGGCCCATCTCTCCCCTTGCTAAAAGGGCCTCAGTGCGTGTAGCTGTATAAACTGAAGAATATCGATAGTTGTATATGTCTATATGGGGGACTCAAACCTCCTGGCATAATCAAAGTAACTTAAGAACCAATACATGTAGTAAAGGGGACTCAAACCTTTCTTTAAACTGTTTATTTGGGGAAATCGACCCACCCGATCATAAGACACCTGCACCAGCTAGCGCGGTTTTTAGTGGTACTTTTTCAGACTTTAATTTCATGGCCTGGCTATACACCCCTTCTTTAAAACCCAATTTAAAACCATCATTTCACATATATAAACATTAAGTCAATTATTTACAAAAGGTACTTCGTTGGTATTGTCATACCAATACTACTTGCAAGTATGTCACATGCCATTAGTATTATCAATCAACCAATCATTTTTTTGACTGTGGGACTCAAACCCGTTGTCTACAAAGATACTTATTCAATTCAAAGTTTAGGGACTAGAATCCATAGTCTAACAAAGACATAAATCAAGTTAGTGTTTAGGCACTCAATCCATTTAACTAATTAAATCACTAAGGTTACCATTTAATTTATTACATATCTAACAAGGCCTTCACAAAATCATTTACCAACCATTCATATTCATTAGGCCAGTGTCTTTGTTCAAAACACCATTTAATATGTGACTCATTTATTCTCTTAGGTATTTTGACACACACTTTGAAGGTATATCATTACCATAACCAAAACTAAAGTAAAAACCTTCACGTTTAGGGTTAACCATGACCCATTTGTTAAACCACAATTACCAAGCACCCACATGTGTAAACCATTACAAAAAATATGTATAAATACAAGTTAAACCAAGAGTAAACAATGCTCAACCATATGCAACAAAACCCTCAATTTTGTTTTATTAAAACCACCATTTAAGAATAATAAACATATGTTATTTATGAACGAACAATGGGGAAAGAGTCACACACCTTATTCAAGAAGATTCACAGAAGAAACTTGACTCTTGAGCCTCTTGATGAACTCCTTTGAAGAACCCTAGCCCCAATTTTCTTGAGAGAGTTTAGAGAGGATTTTGAAGTGGTTTGATCTTTCAAAGTATGTTATGAGAGTCCACAATATGTTTTAAAATTTGGGGACTTAAGGGTTTTGGGAAATATCCAAAATGTCCTAATCTTAAAAGCTAAAAACATATGCGTAGGAGGGTATGGCCACCGTACCCAAACCATACCTATCATATGAGTAGTACCCACCACTTGTACCCTAGGAATCAATATAGACTCCAACACTATCCAACATATGAGTTCTTAGACCAACTCGTATCTAATCATATGATTGGTACCCCCTAACTCGTACCCTAGGAAGAATCCTCTAGACTAAACTTAGGGCATCATACGATTTAGAAACATACCATTCATACCCTAACATACTTCTAGTAAGATGTCCATTCGTCCCTTGGACAGAACCCAATCAAACCATACTAATTTCCATACGAGTAGGGGACCCCAAACTGTACATCATACGGCCAGTATGTACAAGTCATATGAAGTCCTGATCGCTCAACTTAGGAAATTTTCTAAGGTTCCAAAGCCAAGGTGTTTTATATATTTTACCATCAGAAGTTCTAAATGGTTGATGGATCATCACTTTTACATTTTTCATGCAATACCTTTTTGTCTTGCTGTTAGAGCCTAAGAGAGATGCATTGATTTGAACCATATTTGTAATGTGACTATTTTTTTCTACATTTAAAATCTTTCCTTATTCTTAAAGTCAAGGTACAATTATTATATATATATATATATATATATATATATATATATATATATAAAATTCAGGTCTTTAGCTGTTTTGTATACTTGTAACATTTATGTCTTCTAAGCGGAGAAAGCTCAAGTAATACAAACTTTGTTCTTTGTTGCTATAATGACCAAAAATCACCTCCTGGGACATCACACGATGCTTAGGGCTATGACTAGCCACAAGATAACCCTTTGAGCCTATCACTTCTCATAATAACTCATTCAAGAAAGAATACATAAGAAATAACACTGTCATATCAAGTGAAAGGAAATACGAAGGTAATACTCGGTCCAAATGACCATAAAACTAAAATCTAAACACAACCAGAATCTGATAACTAGTCTGACAAAGCCTCTACTACTCCATGAACTCAAGAGCCATTAAGATAGGTCCCTAACTGACTCAAACTGAACTAAAAGTAATAACATAAACACTCGAATACTGAAATATCTGAAGATAGGTCCTCAAACCATGAGGACTTACCACTGTAGAAATATAGATGAAGGAATTTTAGAATTACTGACGAGACTGGGACTGAACACCTGAACCTACATTATAAGACAATGTAGCACATAGACGTATATGTCGATCAGCACTTGGGAATGTACTAAGTATGTGAGGGTGTATGCATTTACATAAATACTACTCCCTTTAGTTTATCTCGCTCATATCATGAAAATCCACTTTAAAATAGTCTCATGGTTCATCAAGAATCCAACAATCAAATCTATAATCTCATGTAGTGAAGTGGATTTCAAAACTCCATGACCATTAGGTTAAAATATTTCTCAATAATCTCAGAATACTCAAATCATGGGTGCTTATAGCACAAGAGTTCATAAAATTACAAATCTCAAGTAGGGCTCAATAACCCATAATTCAATTTCGAGTTAAAACTCATCAAAAGCATAATATATAGCATCTAGATTCATAACTCATGTAGAAATCTGGAAATTTCAGTAATTTATCTCAGAATCTCAACATATTCATATACTTCAATATCTCAAACATTTCAACTATTAATTTCTCAAGGATTTAAATCATGGGTTATAGACCCAGCTGTAATTTATCAAGAAAACATATGAAATTATGCCATTAGTCTCTCAATTCATAGGAAACATAAAATATTACAATCAATAAAAATGGGTGAAAACTCTAATTTAAATTCATGTAAAATCTCATAGATTGCAAAAAATCATAATTTAAATAAGCCTTTGAGCACAAGGATGAAAGGATTACCCTTGTTCAAAACCCCACATACCTTGAATTATAAAATTGAATGAAAGAGCTTGCTCTAAACTCTTCTTCTTACTCTTGAGAGAGGTTTCTTGTATAACACCCTAGTTTTCTAAACCAGAATGCTACACGGTGGTCATGACCCCGAAGAACCACAAGCTAACCCATGACTGATATCTGTACCTATATACTACATAATATATCATAAAATATAGAAATATTAACATGAAAGTCCATAAGGTTCGAACTAAATAAATGTCTGATAACAAAATATCTAAAAAAGGTATAGCAATACCAAAACAAGTCATAAATATTAAAAATAATGAGATCTAAATATCTAATCTGACATCTAGTCTGAAAGCCTCTAACTGAACTGAATAAGGAGTTGAAGGAATATGTCTCCAACTAAATCCATCTAGAAACTGAATAGTAAATATAGAAATAATCATATCATCCTCGAATGAGAAGGAATAACTCTGTAAACTCTAAACATTGGAATGCTACTGCTGATCTGGAGCTCGTGCCTATGAACCTATGGTGTAATATAAGAGAAAACACCATAGCGCAAATGTGTCAGTACATCTGAATGTACTGAGTATACGAGTGAGGTAGGCTAAATGCAAAGGGTTATATGCATGAACAATGCTAACTAATATGAACATGAGAATACATACATGCATAAACAACTATAACTACACTCGTGATGATGCTGACTACTAAGTCTGAATGCTGACGACATGACTTTACTATTACTGAGGTACTGAATAGATTATTGACTATTTCTTATAGTTCAAATTATGAAAAACTAGTTTGAATGACTGTGTCTAACAGTCTTGAAACTGAATACTGGTAACGTGAGCTATGACAATTGATATAGCTGATATAACTGTAATGATCGGATTAATCGATATAACCAATACTGAGCAACTGTATCTGATAGTCTAAGTTCTTATGGAACTATGTGAGTTCTGTTCTACTTGGAATAACTAAATCTGAGATCAGTCCTATCTAGCGGGTGATCATGAGTATACTGATAATAAGGATGATTTGACTTAGTCTGAGATCAGTCCTATCTAGAGGATGATATTTAAATCTAATGATTCGGATACTGATTAATCATAGTTAATATCAGTCCTAGCTAATGGGTGATCTTGAAGTCTATTTATAATGAGAAGCATTGACTGTATCAAATAGTACTGAATCTGTACTACTAAGCTAAGTTGACTGTGTCTGAAAGCCTTGATTCTGTAACTGAAACTGTGGGATGTGTTCTTCTAACCGACATGCCCCAAGCTAAGCTGACTGGGGTCCAATCTCTGCCCTGACTAGAAGGTTGTCAGTGCCATGCCACCAATAAAGACATCTACTATAGAGTTAGTCCTAATCTAGCAGGTGACTCCTGGGATCAGTACTATACATATAAATGGGCTAACGGGTGACCCCTAAGTATGTCAGTCCTATCTAATGGGTGACATCTCGTACCTATGCTGGCAATATAGTTTTGAACTTAGGGATTATTTTTAGGGATCTCAGTCCTATTTTAGTGGGTGAGCCCCCATCCCTAGGTTCGCTCGGTACTGAATCCTACTCCCATCTAAAAGACACTAAACTGAATAACTGGGCTAAACTAAATAACTTAACTGAACTAATTTGCTGAACTGATACTGATTAACTGAACTGAAAATAGTGGTATTATTTAGCGGAGCTAAAACTAAGTTTACTGGATTCTGATGACGGGTGGAATATAATAAGTTCTGAGGACTGATTAAGAGTACTAAAGTTACTAAGATTTACTGTGATTACTGAGGTTACTGAGCACTGAGATTACTGAGATATTGAACTACTGAGATTACTGAGTTTTCCTGAGTTACATGACTGACTGATTTCTATAGATCATGGCTTGACTGAGAGTATCGTGAAGTACCCCTAGGACTCGATGGAAGGAAACTGACACACATGATTGACTTGATCACAAGAGTAGATTCCATAATCCACAATATCATAAATAAGGGATTTCATACTAAGCATGGTTCTCAATAATCTATTTCATGAAAGGGAATTTCATACAACATGTATATACTTGCACAACTTTCAATAGCATGCTCATTACATATTACAACCACAATCTATAATATCATAACTTGGGGAATTTCATAAAGTACGTGGGTATTATACATCTTGTACATGAGTGGGTTTTGCAAGTAAGCATAGCATAATTCCATAAGACTAGTTCATGAGTAATCCAACAGTGTTCATAAGACACATTATCAACATTGATGACATTGAATCATAGAGGCCTATCATGAATTTTCACTTAGTCACACTTTAGCTATAATGCATGATTTCTAGTCTCTTCGGTATTTTATCAAACACCTTACATGCACAACTTAGGCATAGGTGTAAATCATATAATTACTCATTATAAATAATCAAACTTACATGTTTTCAACTCATATGATGTCATAGATTCATAATAACACATAAAGATTCTATCTTGGCATCATTCAACACATAAACATGATCAATAATTCATTCATAACATGAAAACCATAATATGTAGTTTTATAAAAAAAGGGTTCTTGAACTTCATGGACGAAAGGAGTCGATGAATGAACACACGCATACCTTAGAAAGGAAACCTTGATGATTTGCTGGAGAGTTCTTGGATTGGGAAACTTAATTCTTCATTATCTTGGAAAAAGGCTTGAATCTTGCTTTTGAGAGATGAGTTTGATGAAAACCCTAATCTTGTGGTTGAGAGTATAAGAGGAGGGTTTTGAGACGCTTAACTGAAGAAAAATGGGAAAAATTACACCTCTTTAGGGTTATAAATCATGGAAGGTGAATAAAAAGACCAAAATACCCTTATGAAATAATTTCTCAGTTGCTGAAAAATCATAGCTGACAACCTTCGTGATAGGGCGTCACAAATGTGATAAGCTATCACGAATGTCGTCACTTAGGGGATGGTTTTTTCCTAAGGCTGACGACCTTCATGATAGGGCATCATAAATGTGATAAGCTATCACGAATGTTGTCATTTAGGAGCTGGTTTCTGCCTAAGGTTGACGACCTTTATGATAGGGAATCACAAATGTGATAAGCTATCACGAATGTCGTCGCTTAGGAGTTGGTTTCTTCCTTAGGTTGACGACCTTCATGATAGGTCATCACAATGTGATAAGCTATCACGAATGTCGTCACTTAGGAGCTGTTTTCTGCCTAAGGCTGAAGACCTTTGTGATAGGGCGTCACAAATGTGATAAGCTATCACGAATGTCGTCACACTATTTCCAACCTGACATGCTGGAGTAAAATAGGTATAACTCTTTTCTCTAATATTGAATTTAGGAGAAATTTGTATCATTGGAAAGATAATTCAAAGAGATTTTATTTAATGTATAGTAAACCACCCAGTTCATCATATATAATGAGTTATGGTCGATTGAAGTTGACCTAAGTTTTTGACGCTCTCTAAAACTTAATGATAGGAAAGCTTTCAACTTGTACTTAAGTTAGGGGACCTCTATGATCTAAACTCATGCTCAAATAGATTCCCATACTACATAGTTGATTAACACACTAAATTTATATAGGATTTGAGGCTTTTGAAATATCCATGCATAGGAATGGCAGATTTTCATTCTAGTCCAAAATGTGGGGTATTACAATATCCCCCCGTTGGGAACATTCGTCCTCGAATGATATTGGATGAAATGATAGAAAATACAACTTACACGAATATATAACATAAATAACTGATCATGATTTCATGGCTGACATGACTGAAAACTGAGCATATCATACTGTACATGCATATCTGATGCATGGGTAGCTGATTTATGAATGTAGGACTGAGTGTTCTGATAAACTGAGTTTCTCAAATTTAGAATGCATATTTGATGCTTAACTGATAAGTTGAATCCATGCATATTTGATGCATAATTATATGACTGACATAATACGTGAATGCATGATTGAAATTACTGATAAGCTGACCATGCATATCTGATGCATAAATACATGACTGAACTGACTCACGAACATACGACTGAACATACAATGGTAAAGGCACTAAGATTGAATTGAAACATAAGAACATGACTGATTCTGCTATGTGATATATGGACTGAACATCATGAACTGAACTGAACCTCTGAATACTTCTACAGATGAGGTCTAACTTGAAGGTCAACTTATGAGTACCCTCTATTCTAGGATGAATTTGTTATGCAAGAAGAAATTAAAGTATCTAAGGCATGAGAGCGTTAAGGGAAAGTGGGGTATCTCCCCCTTGGGACGCTATGCTCCTCTAAGAACGCTTACCTTACGGAGATACTGGGTGATGCATAGGCATCTACGAACTAGATTATAACTAAACTTTGGGAGTCTAAAACTAATGCATGATGCATGAGATGAACTTAACTTGTAACTACTAGGGAGGTTCTACCTTGAAATAGTTACATTCTCTGAGATTTTGGATAGCATGAATAGATGCAAGGATGAGAAAACAAGCTATACATGAATACTGAAAGAAGGGAAACTATTCCTAAAACATCTCATAACCTCCTGCACATAGGTGTGGTGCACAACACACGCATGTACAAGACTCTACTAGATGCAGCTTTCAGACTTCCTAGGACTCTATTGAACCTTAGGCTCTGATACCAAGTTTGTAACACCTCAATTTTTTGAACCGGAATGCTACACGGTGCTTATGACCCTGAAGGACCACAAGCTAACCCATGACTGATATTTGTACCTTTATACTGCATAATATATCATAAAATGTGGAAACATGAACATGAAAGGCCATAAGGTTCGAGTTGAATAAACGTCTGACAACAAAATATCTGAAAAAGGTATAACAATACCACAACAAGTCATAAATACTGAAAATAATGAGATCTGAGTATCTAATCTAATATCTAGTCTAAAAGCTTCTAACTGAACTGAATAAGGAGTTGAAGGAACATGTCTCCAACTAACTCCATCTAGCAACTGAATATTAAATGTAGAAATAATTATATCATCATCAAATGAGAAGGAATCACTGCAAACTCTGAACACTAGAATACTACTGCTGACCTGGAGCTCGTGCTTCTGAACCTATGGTGTAACATAAGAGAGAGCACCATAGCATACATCAGTACGTCTGAATGTATTGAGTATATGAGTGAGGTAGGCTAAATTCAAAGGATTATATGCATGAACAATGCTAACTAATATGAATGTGAGAATACATACATGCATAAACAACTATAACTGAACTCGTGATGATGTTGACTACTAAGTCTGAATAGGTATCCTAAATTCAAAGGATTATATGCATGAACAATGCTAACTAATATGAACGTGAGAATACATACATACATAAACAACTATAACTGAACTCGTGATGATGCTGACTACTAAGTCTGAATACTGACTACATGACTTTACTGTTACTGAGGTACTGAATAGATTATTGACTATTTCTGACATTTTAAATTATGAAGAACTGGTTTGAATGACTGTGTATAACAGTCCTGAAACTGAATAATAGTAACGTGTGCTATGACAACTAATATAGCTGATATAACTGTAATGATCGGATTAATCGATATAACCAATACTGAGCGACTGTAGCTGACAGTCTAAGTTTTGATAGAACTATCTGAGTCCGTTCTACTTAGAATAACTAAATCTGAGATCAGTCCTATCTAGCGGGTGATCATGAGTATACTGTTAATAAGGATTATTTGACTTAGTCTGAGATCAGTCCTCTCTAGCGGGTGATCTATAAATCTAATAATTCTGATACTGATTAATCATAGTTGAGATCAGTCCTAGCTAATGGGTGATCTTGAAGTCTATTTATAATGATAAGTATTGACTGTATCTAACAGTACTGAATCTGTACTACTAAGCTAAGTTAACTGTGTCTGAGAGCCCTGATTTTGTAACTGAAACTGTGGAAAATGTTCATCTAATCTAATGCCCCAAGCTAAGCTGACTAGGGTCCAATCTCTACCCTGACTGGAAGGGTCTCAGTACCACGCCACCAGTAAAGACATCTGCTGTGGAGTCAGTCCTAAACTAGCGGGTGACTCTTGGGATCAGTCCTATATATATAAATATGCTAACGGGTGACCGCTGAGTATGTCAGTCCTATCTAATGGGTGATATCTCGTACCTACGCTGGCAACGTAGTTCTGGAACTAAGGGATTTCTTCTAGGGATCTCAGTCCTATTCTAGTGGGTGAGCCCCTATCCCTAGGTTCAGTCGGTGCTAAATTCTACTCCCATCTAAAAGACACTGAACTAAATAACTGGGCTAAACTAAATAACTTAACTGAACTAGTTTATTGAACTGATACTGATTAACTGAACTGATACTAGTGGTATTGTTTAGCGAAGCTATAACTGAGTTTACTGAATTCCGATGACGACCGAAATATAATGAGTTCTGAGAACTGATTAAGAGTACTGAAGTTACTGAGATTTACTATGATTACTGAGGTTACTGAGCACTGAGATTACTGAGAATACTGAACTACTAAGATTACTGAGTTTTCCTAAGTCACATGACTGACTGATTTCTATAGATCATGGCTTGACTGAGAGTATCGTGAAAACATGACATGGCTCTAAGCACACAGCTATATTTTTTTGGGTACAAGTACCCCCAGGACTCGATGGAAGGAAACTGACACACATGAATGACTTGATCATAAGAGTAGAGTCCATAATCCACAATATCATAAATAAGGGATTGCATACTAAGCCTGGTTCTCAACAATCTATTTCATGGATGGGAATTTCATACAACATGTATATACTTGCATAACTTTGAATATCATGCTCATTACATATTACAAGCACAATCCATATCATAACTTGGGGAATTTCATGAAGTACATGGGTATTCTACATCTTGTACATGGGTGAGTTTTGCAAGTAAGCATAGCATAATTCTATAAGATTAGTTCATGAGTAATCCAACAGTGTTCACAAGACACATTATCAACATGGATGACATTGAATCATAGAGGCCTATCATGAATCCTTCACTTAGTCACAATTTAGCTATAAAGCATGATTTCTAGTCTCTTCGGTATTTTATCAAACACCTTACATGCACAACTTAGGCATATGTGTAAATAATACAATTACTCATCATAAATAATCAAACTTACATGTTTTTAACTCATATGATGTCATAGATTCATAATAACACATAAAGATTCTATCTTGGAATCATTCAACACATAAACATGATCAATAATCCATTCATAACATGAAAACCATAATATATAGTTTTAGAAAATAAAGGGTTCTTGAACTTCATGGACGAAAGGAGTCCATCAATGAACACACGCATACCTTAGAATAGAAACCTTGATGATTTGCTGGAGAGTTCTTGGATTGGGAAACTTAATTCTTGATTATCTTGGAAAAAGGCTTGAATCTTGCTTTTTAGAGATGAGTTTGATGGAAATCCTAATTTTGTGGTTGAGAGTATAAGAGAGGGTTTTTGAGATGCTTAACTGAAGAAAAATGGGAAAAATTATGCCTCTTTAGGGTTATAAGTTGTGGAAGGTGAGGAAAAGACCAAAATGCCCTTACGAAATAATTTTTCAGTTGCTGAAAAATCATAGCTGACGACCTTCGTGATAGGGCATCACAAATGTGATAAGCTATCACGAATGTCGTCACTTAGGGGCTGGTTTCTGCCAAAGGCTGACGACCTTTGTGATAGGGCATCACAAATGTGATAACCTATCACGAATGTCATCACTTAGGAGCTGGTTTCTGCCTAAGGATGACGACCTTCGTGATAGGGCATCACAAATGTTATAAGCTATCACGAATGTCATCACTTAGGAGCTGGTTTCTACCTAAGGCTGACGACCTTTGTGATAGGGCGTCAAAAATGTGAGAAGCTATCATGAATGTTATCACTTAGGAGATGGTTTCTACCTAAGGCTGGCGACCTTCGTGATAGGGCGTTACAAATGTGATAAGATATCACGAATGTCGTCACACTGTTTCCAGCCTGGCATGCTGGAGTAACATAGGCTTCTTTGCTCTGATATCGAATTTAGGTGAATTGGTATAGTTGGAAAGCTAATTCAAAGTGCTTTTATTTGATATATAGTAAACCACCCAGTTCTTCATATACAACGAGTTATGATTGATTGAATTTGACCCAAGTTTTGACTCTCACTGAAACTAGAACGATAGGAAAGCTTTCAACTTGTACTTGAGTTAGGGGACCTCTATGATCTAAATTCATGCTCAAATAGATTCCCACGCATAGGAATGATGGATTTTCATTCTAGTCCAAAATGTGGGGTATTACATCTTGCAACCTTTGAAATTGGGGAACTCAAATCTCAACTCAATTTTTAGAATCCATGGTGAGTTCTTAGATTTCTTGGAGAAGGGTTTTAGATTTTCTCTTGAGGGAGAAAACCTAGCCTTTAGAGGTTTTGGGAGATAATGAGGCTATCAAGTTCATTTGGAATATATCTGAGGGTTAAAATAGAAAAGACCCAAAAGACCCTTTTAAAAAGGACTTAAAAATACTGAACAGGGGCTACAACGGTCGAAGCGACGGTCAGTCACTAGCCATACTATCCATTGGATCGTCTATCGCACACTTATCAGAAAAAGAACATACTACCTTGATGTAACGGTCGAAGCAACGGTCTGTCGGATCGTCCGTCATACACTGGTCAGGATGAGGGCACACTGCCTGAGCGCGACGGTCCGTCGCAGCCTTGACGATTCGTCGATTTGGCCATCGCACTTGGGCCAGAAAAGGGAGTTACTGCCTTAGTTGCGACGGGCCAAGAGACGGTCCGTCGCAGACTCGATGGTCTGTCGGATCGTCCATCGCACCAGGCGGTTCTAACAACTCTTAGTAAAATGGCCATAACTTCTCACCCCGATGTCGGATTTGGATGAAATTGGTTTAAACACCAATCACTTGGGAAGTCACTGCTCAATCTTTTAAGGCTAGAATTACACTTTGCTTGACAAGCTCTAAGGTTCAGACTATGAGGAAACTTTACGGGGTCTTACAATATCTCCCTTGGAAATATTCGTCCTCGAATGTCGCTAATTAGACTAGGAACACAGAAAAAAATAGTGTGCACTTAGCTTAAAGCAAGTTTCTAAAACGGGTTCAAAATCTCTCTAACCTCTCGAATGCCTCAGAAATTGCAAGAACTCATGCAAGAACAGATACATATAGCTGAAATTTAGATTAGAAGGGCTGAATTTAGGAAGAATAATACGTTCAGATTGATCTGAACTCACAAAAAAGAGGTGCAGGTACTTGACTCACATGTCTGCTTCTGCCTCCCAAGTAGCGCCCTCAACTGAATGGTACCGCCATAAAACTTTGACTAAGGGAACCTCTTTGTTCCTCAGTCTATGGATCTGCAAATCTAGGATCTCAACAAGAATCATCGAATGAAATACTGTTCTGAATATCAGCACTCTCTGAAGGATCTACCATAATGGAATCACCAATATGCTTCGTAAGCAAGGAGACATGAAAAATAGGATGAACGGCTAACAACTCTGTGGGCAACTCAACCTCATAGGCTACTTTACCAACACGGCTCAAGACTCTATACAGGCCAACATAACGGGGACTAAGCTTTCCCTTTTTTCTAAACCTCTTCACCCCTTTCATGGGTGAAATCTTCAAGTACACTAAGTCACCCACCTCAAACTCAAGATTTCTTCTCCTTACATCGGCATATGACTTTTGATGACTCTAAGCTATCTTAAACCTTTCTCTAATCAACTTAACTTTCTCTATAGCTTCAAACACTGCATCAGGCCCAATCACGGTAGCTTCACCCACTTCAAACCAACCTATGGGTGATCTACATCTCCTATCATACAAGGCCTCAAATGAGGCCATCCCGATGCTAGCTTGGTAACAATTGTTTTAGGCAAATTCTATCAATGGAAAATGTCCATCCCAACTACCTTTGAAATCAAGAGCACACGCCCTCAACATATCCTCTAGAGTCTGAATGGTCCTCTCAGCCTGACCATCTGTCTGTGGATGAAAAGTGGAACTCAAAAGAACTTGGGTACCAAGACACTGCTGAAATGCCCTCTAAAACTGAAAAGTAAATTGAGTACCCCTATCCAAAATGAAAGACGAGGGAACTTCGTGCATCCTGACTAACTCCTAGATATACAATCTAGCATAATCCTCAGCTGTATAAGATGTATCCACGATTAAAAAGTGCATGAAATTAGTCAGCCTATCTACAACAACCCAAATAGAATCATGATGACGACGTAAAAGAGGTAACCTAGTCATGAAGTCTATATTCACCACCTCCCACTTCCAAGTGGGTATACCAAACTATTGCATCACACCGCTAGGTCTTTGGTGCTCTACCTTAACCTGTTGGTACGTTGCACACTTTGCTACAAACTCGACTATATCCTTCTTCATACCATTCCACCAATAGATTTACCGCAATTCACGGTACATCTTGGTAGTGCCGGGATGAATAGAATACTGTACACCATACGCTTCAGCCATAATTCTCTGCCTAAGATCATCAACACACGAAACATACAATCTACCCTAAAATCTCAACATGTTATCTCCCCCTTGGGAGAAAGCCTCTACCTTTTGGTTCTTAACTGTCTTCTTTAGTCTGACCAAACTAGGATCTCTATCTTCCTTTTCCTTCACTTCTGAAACTAAAGAGGATTCGGAACTACTCTGCACCAAAGTACTTACCTTAGCTGAATCAATCAACCTAACACCCAATCTAGCCAAAAAATGCATATCACGAGCTAAATCTTTCTTAGCTCCATCTACATGAGCAACACTACCGATAGACAATTTGCTAAGGGCATCCGCCACTACATTGGCCTTGCCCGGGTGATACAACACATCATATCATAGTATTTTAACAACTCTAACCACTCCTCTACCTAAAATTCAACTCCCTCTTAGTAAATACATACAACAGGCTCTTATGATCAGTAAACATATCAACATGAACACCATAGAGATAATGTCTCCATATTTTCAAAGCAAAGACCACAATAGCTAACTTAAGATCATGGGTTGGGTAATTCTTTTCATGCGGCTTTAACTGTCTAGAATCATAGGCTATAAACTTACCTCTTTGCATCAACACACAACCTAAATCAATTCTAGAGGCATCACAATACACCAACAAACCATCTGTACCATCAGGCAAAGTCAACACAAGGGCTGAAGTAAGTTGAGTCTTCAACTCCAGAAAACTCTTCTCACAGGAATCTGACCACTGGAACTTAACTTTCTTTTAGGTCAACCGGGTCATGGGAGATGCAATAGAAGAGAAACCTTCAACAAAATAGTGCTAGTAGCCTGCTAGACCTAAGAAACTTCTAATGTCAGATGGGGAGATAAGTCTAGGCTAATTTCTCACAGCTTCTATCTTTTAGGGATCAACTCTAATACCTTCGGTTGAAACAACATGACCCAAAAAGGCTACAGACCTTAGCCAAAATTCATAATTACTAAATTTGGTGAACAACTGATGATCTCTAAGAGTTTGCAAGACAATTTTAAGGTAATTTGCATGGTCACTCTCATTACGGGAGTACACAAGGATGTCATCTATGAATACTATTACAAATATATCGAGATATTACTTGATTACTCGGTTCATGAGGTCCATGAAGGCGACTGGGGCATTGGTTAGCCTGAAACACATGACTACAAACTCAAAGTGACCATAGCGGGTTTAAAAGGCTATCTTTGGAATATCATATTCCCTCACTTTAAGTTGATGATAGCTAGATCTAAGGTCTATCTTAGAGAAATAACTTGCATCTTGCAACTGATCAAATAGGTCATCAATTCTCGAAAGAGGATATTTATTTTTTACTGTGACCTTGTTAAGATGACGATAGTCAATGCACATATGCAAAGAACCGTCTTTATTTCGAACGAATAAGACAGGTGCACCCCAAGGAGAAATACTGGGCCTAATGAAACCTTTATTTAAAAGATCTTTGAGTTGCTCTTTCAACTCTTTAAGCTCAGCAGGTGCCATATGGTATGGCAGAATAAAAATGGGATGAGTGTTGGAAAGAAGGTCAATCTCTAATTTTATCTCTCTATCGGGAGGTACCCCTATGAGATCTTCCAAAAAAACATCTGGAAACTCATTAACAATATTGACTGACTAAATAGTTAGAGCCTCGGACTTAGTGTCTTTGACTCTAACTAGGTGATAGATGCAACCCTTGGATATTAGCTTTTTGGCTTTGAGATAGGAGATAAAATGACTCTTGAGAGATACCAAACTCCTGAATCACTCAAAAACTGGCTCATCATGGAATTGAAACTTGACCACAAGGGTGCGACAGTCTATAGATGCATAAAAACAATAAAGCCAATCCATACCCAGAATAAGGTCAAAATCCACCATGTCTAACTCTATCAAATCCGCAAGTATGACTCTATGAAGAACAGTAACAGGACAATCTCTATACACCTGTTTAGCAATAACTGACTCCCCTACTGGTGTTGAAACTAGGAAGGGCTCAGAAATCTTTTCGGGACTCATTTTGAAATTCACAGCTATAAGTGGGGTCACATAAGAGAGACTTGACTTGGGGTCCAACAACACATAAACATCAAAGCAAAAGACACGGAGAATACCAGTAACAACATTGGGAGAGTCCTTCTGCTTCTGATAGGATGGTAAGGCATAGAATCTATTCTGGCGCTGACCACCAGCAGTGCTAGATGAATTGCCCTGAGAAGGGGCGGGATGGGGTACAGGAGCTGGTGCACTAGTAGCCTGTGCCTGAGGTTGGGCATCTTTGTTCCCCTGTCTAGAATGATGACAATCTCTAAGTCTGTGGACCTTCTTTCCATAACCAAAACAACCCCTTAAATCTATGAAACACTCATCGGGATGATCCCTACCACACTTAGCACACGGAGGATAATGGGGCCTGTTACCAACACTGTTCTGTGACCTAGACATAAAAGACCTTCCCCTTTGATCCTGCCTACCTCTAGGTATGGGAATACTAGTTGATAAAGGTACTAGTATAGACTGACATCTCTAAAACTGATGGCGGTTCCCTCCACGGAACCTAGGTTGTCTAACTCATGCTGCTCAGATCTAGCCCTTTTGTTACCCCTCACTCTATCTATCTCTCTAATCTTATTCGTCTCTATCTGCTGGGCATGCATCATCAACCTAGCCAGATCTATATCCCTATGCAACATCACAGTCCTACACTCCTTCAGTACCAACCCAGAAACACCAGTCACGAACTTACTCATACTAGCCAGGGTGTCAGAAATCAAATTAGGAGCATACTTGACCAACTGGTTGAACTTCAAGAAGTACTCCTTAACAGTCATGGAGCCCTACCTCAAGTTCATAAACTCCTCGATCTTTGCCTCCCTAATCTCAAGCGAAAAGAACTTGTCCAACAATGCATCTTGGAATACTTGCCAAGTCATAGGAGCAGCATTATCACCTCTACTCTTCCTCCACGATACAACCCAGTCATAATATATGTCCTTCAACCTGTAAGACGCCAACTCAACACTTTCTTTCTCAGAAACATACATTACGTATGTGATCTTTCATACCTCCTCAAGGTACAACTGTGGGTCCTCACCTGCCTTGGACCTATAAAACTCTAGCGGATTCATCCATATGAAATCATAGATCCTAGAAGCAGTTACATCACCTCTCTACTAATTTTCAACTGTAGCCTGGTTATTGGCCAAAATATTAGCGGTGAATACTTGGGCTAATGCCTGAAAGGCCGCCCAAAACTCAGTATGAGACACAGTCTCATTCAAAGGATCAACAGAAGGGGGTTGCTCATCATCATTTCTGTGGGCATTCGCACTTTGGAGAGTCATTTTCTAAAATAAAATAGCATGAATTATTATATGAGAGGGGTAATTGTAGGCACGATAGAATCTGAAAGAAAGAAACAACTTTTTTCCTAAAATGTCTTGTAGCCTCTTGCTTATAGATATGGCGCACTACACACCGATGATTAAAAATCTACTCAACGTGGCTTGTCAGACTCCCTACGACTCTTTTAAAATCTTAGGCTCTGATACCAAGTTTTTAACAACCTAAAATCACCTCTCGGGATGTCACACGATGCTTAGGGCTACGATTAGCCCTAAGCTAACTCTTTGAGCCTATCACTTCTCTTAATATCTCATTCAAGAAGGAATACATAAAACACTAACACTGTCATATCAACTAAAAGGAAATACAAAGGTAATACTCGGTCCAAACGACCACAAAACTAAAATCTCAACACAACCATAATCTGATAACTAGACTGATAAAGCCTTTACTACTCCATGAACTCGAGAGCCGTTGGGACAGGTCCCTAACTGACTCAAACTGAACTAAAAGTAATAACATAAAAACTCGAATACTGAAATGGCTGAAGATACGTCCTCGAACCATAAGGACTCATCACTGTAGAAATGTAGATGAAGGTACTCTAGAATCACTAACAAGACTGGGACTGAGCACCTGAACCTATATTATAAGAAAATATAGCACATAGACGTATATGTGGATCAGCACTTGAGAATGTACTGAGTATGTGGGGGTGTATGTATTTACATAAAACAATATCAATATTCTTTAATCAAATCATGCTTGCAAATAGGAATGACTCACATGCTTGAATAAGTCAAAAATGTAAAGCTCATAACTCATGTAGAATGAACATGTAACATAAATCTCGTGAGTCATTATACTTTGGCTTTAAAATCTGTGCTCTCCTCTTATTCTCATTACCCATAGGCTAAAGGAAACTTCAAACAATACTTTTAACTCATTCATATGTCTCATGGAGAGTAAAACTTCTTTAATGCTCAAGAACTCATAACTCTTTTGAACTCAAGTACTTGGAATTCAGAATCATATAACTTTGAAACATACTTGAAGGCATTTCATTTACTTTAGAAAAATATCTCGTTTCAAGCTTTAGGAAAATCATTCTATCTTGATGGAAAGATACTCTAGTTTAGGGAAATAACTTGTCTCAAAGTTTTAGAGAAAATACTGATATCAAGGGAAAATACTTTAGTCTTAGGGAACAAATCAGCAACTTTACTATTAGGAAAATAACTTGTATCAAGGGAGGTTCTCTTAACCGACACAAACCATGCGAGCTACATGGAGTCAAACGTTTTATCCTTCTAAGGAAGAGACCCCACGTTGGGGAGAGACGTCATACTCTTGCCATGGAGTATAACCTCAATTCAGTGATTACTTATCTCGGCCTCAGGCCAAATATCTCGGCCTTAGGCCCAAAATCTCGAACCTACGGTGGCACATAGTTTTGGGGTAAGAAACCATAGTAACTTACCCAACTCGGTGCTAAATACTAATCCCTTTAGTTTATCTCACTCATATCATGAAAATCCACTTTAAAATAGTCTCATGGTTCATCAAGAACCTAACAATCAAATCTGTAATCTCATGTAGTAAAGTGGATTTCAAAACTCCATGACCATTAGGTCAAAACATTTCTCAATAATCTCAGAATACTCAAATCATGGGTGCTTATAGCACAAGAGTTCATAAAATTTCAAATCTCAAGTAGGGTTCAATAACCCATAATTCAATCTCAAGTTAAAACTCATCAAAAGCATAATAGATAGCATCTAGATTCATAACTCATGTAGAAATCTGGAAATTTCAGTAATTTGTCTCAAAATCTCAACATACTCATATAATTCAATATCTCAAACATTTCAACTATTAATTTCTCAAGGTTTAAAACATGGGGTATAGACCCAGCTG